>NC_056431.1:58360856-58525656 GCF_018296145.1 Oncorhynchus tshawytscha
AAGGCTTTTCAAATAGATATTGTTCAGTATAAAGGCAACATTTAACCACAAGCTGTTAAGTCAAATACTTCAGTGTAAGAACCTGTTTGTACCAAGTGGTACACTATGTTGAGCACCATCTTTCACGCTCTCTATCTCTCTATTCAATTGGCTTTTCATTAGCATGGGAAACATATGTTTACATTGCTGAAGCAAGTAAAAAAGCAAAAGATAAATAAACAGTCACAAATGAACAGTAAACATTACACTCACAAGTTTCAAAGGAAGAGACACATTTCAAATGTCATTATGGCTATGTACTGTGTTACAATGATGTGCAAATAGTTAGAACTCTCTCTCTCTCAACTGCCCTTATTCTCTCTTCAAAAACCATCTTAGCCCTCAGGTAAACACCTGCAATGGAGGTGAGGTGTGATATGTGATGGTTTGTAATGTGTTTGTGTTTTGTATGACATTGACCCAACAAAGGGGATTTTTAAGTCTAATTCTCTTTCTCTCCCGCACTCTCTCCAGGCTCGGAGATGGTGGAGGCCCAGTGTCAGAGGTTCGAGGTGAGGAGTCCTGACGGGGAGCGGGTGCTCTTCTCCGCTGACGAGAAGGAGATCAGCATCGGCACTGAGAAACTGAGGGTGACAGGTAACGCATATATGCATGCATGCAGACACAAACACACAGGCGGAGGGCAGCAGGTAGCCTCTAGGGTGACAGGTAGCCTAGCGATTAGAACCTTTGGCCAGTAGCCGAAAGGTCACTAGTTTGAATCCCCGAGCTGACAACGTGATCAATCTGTTGATGTGCCCTTGAGCGATGCACTTTACCTTAATTGCTCGCTGTTGAGTCAGACCCTGTCTGGGACCTCACTCTGAGGGGGAGTTGGGATATCCAAAAAAACACATTTCAAATTCACACATAAGTACTACTACATACTTGATCATGTTTGTACTAGGACAAATATAAGCACCCCCCAAATGATTGTTATTAAAACCCCAGTGCAGTCCTGTGTTTTATATATATGTTGTACATTAGTTACCTCTCTGACAATAACAGCTCGTTTTCAGTTTCCCCCTCCCCACTCAGACCACTCCCAGACAATCCTAGCTAAATTCTTGCTTGAGAAATTGCTCTCTTCAAAGAGAAGATATTTTCTTTTGACAATTTTTGGCCATTTTAATTCAATCGTTACCCACAAATAATGTGTATATATAGAGTAGACTGCCTATGCATAAACGGAGAACCAAGTGGTAGTTATCTTTTCAAGGAAATTAAATCAAATATGATTAGACTATAGTTTACTACAATGTCTGTAAATCATTATTGATAACGGAAAGAAGTGCAGGGCGCTCAACCAACCAACCAACCAACCAACCAACCAACCAACCAACCATTACCCATTTATTTGTCTCTGCCAGCAAATCATCCTCCCAAAGGATAAGCTATATCACGTATGCAGAACGTAGCTCAAGAGAAAGAGAAAGTCTCTTCTCTCATCAGTCCTGCTGCTTCAGGCTCAGTAGCCATACGCGTGAGATCAGGAACGTGTGTGGTCTCTATTAAATAGAGTAGGCTATAGTCTGTACACGGGCGTAGAAGCACGTGGCACGTTATCCTTCCAAGGAAATGTACTTCCTAAATAGGATTAGGCTATGGGTTACTAAATTTGGTTAGAAATAAATATTGATCGCCCATATTTGTCTCGGTCTGAAAATCGTCCCAATCCTAAAAGGTAGGCTATAAAACGTAGCTCAGGAGAAAGTGCAAGTCTCTCAGAATCTGCTCTCTTCAAACTACTTCTAGACTATTTGCTGATGTGGCAGAGCAATACCGATAGCCTAATATAATGGGCCATGTGAGAATCTCTGGTGATTTAACCTATTTCTTAGGATATTTTTGAGCTGTTTGATATTGCCTATAGGGATCAAAATGGTTGAGTCCATGCCTGGCAAGTGAGCTGTGTCACATACGCCTAAAATAATCTTGCGGGACTGAGGTTGGGTTTGAAGCAGTTGCAGGTACAGTTATATGTTAAATGCGGGTCAGTTGGGTGGATTCACCCAGTCTAAAAGGCTCCATTCACAGGTCAGTGCTCCCATAGCAACCAGATAGATTGTGATGGTGCTAAGGGCCTGTGTGCAGCAATGCACAGAGACTGCTAGTGAGTGGGTTGAGCAGAACTCAGACAGTTGTTGTGTGTGGCCTACATGCAGACATCAGCATTAGATAGAGAGACAGGGACTGAGAGAGAGAGGGACGGAAGAGAAAATTAAGAGAGAGAGGTAGGGAAAAAAGGAAAAAGAGAGAGAGAGAGAGAGAGAGGGGAGAAGTAGAGAGGGAGAAGTAGAGAGAGAGAGAGAGAGTGAAGGAAAGATTAAGAGAGAAAAAGCACATGCCTATCTCTGTTTGCTTTCCTGGCGCGGTGGTCTCTCCCGGTAAACGAGGCGGCGGGGAGGTCAAGTGGAAGCAGTCGGGGGTCGTGGGCGAACAGACACCCCTCCTCCATCCTCCCCCTTTTCCTCTCTGTAATTGGAAAGATCTGTCCATTACAAAGCCAGGAAAGAAAGTGGGGGGTGAGAGTGAGAGATGGAGGGAGAGAAAGTGGCGGAGGTCTGCAAGGTGATTGATGTTGTCTTTCGTCGCTCACGGAGAATGAAGGCATGGAGGAAGGAGGGAGGGTTGGAGGAAGGAGGGAGGGTTGGAGGAAGGAGGGAGGGTTGGAGGAAGGAGGGAGGGTTGGTGAGAGTTGATGGAGGGAAGAAACGGATGTTTCTGTATGTGCTCCATGCAAGAACATCACTCATACTATCTCTGTTTAGTGTGGGGAGATATGATGTCATTGCCATGTGTTCTAACATGGGCTACTTAGACTGATGTTATTTTGGGATACATGTTTCTATTCTATTTTCTATTATCATCTGCATTGTTAGGAAAGAGCTCTCAAGTTAAGAATTCCACTGTACTGTTTTACACCTGTTGTATCCTGGGCACGTGGCGAATAAAGTTTGAATCCTGAAACTTCTAACATACACTGAGTGGACAAAACATTAGGAACAGTATTGATATCACTTGTTAAATCCACTTCTATCAGTGTAGATGAAGGGGAGGAGACAGGTTAAAGAATTGTCTATGTGAAATTCAGAGGGTTCAGAGGGCAAGACAACAGATTGAAGTGTCTTTGAACTGGTTATTGTAGTAGGAGAACTGCAACGCTGCTGGGTTTCTTTATGCTCAACAGTTTCCTGTGTGTATCAATAATGGTCCACCACCTAAATGACATCCAGACAACTTGACACAACGGTGTGAAGCATTGAAGTCCATGTGGAATGCTTTCGACACCTTGTAGAGTCCATAACCCCAACGAATTGAGGCTGTTCTGAGGGCTTTAAGGCAACTCAATATTAAGGTCTTCATAATGTTTTGTCTACTCAGCGTGTACCTTTCGAAATGGACAATTCTCACGTCACACATTTGAGACGTGGTGTCAGTATCACACACATGAATATTGTAATATCACAGGACTTCTCATCATCAGTGTCATCTTACACAGGACTGGCCAATCAGGACCTTAGCTGGCTTGAATTACATTATATACAGTACTGGTCAAAAGTTTAGACACACCTACTCATTCCACAGTTTTTCTTTCTTTTTTACACTGTAGAATAATAGTGAAGACATCAAAACTATGAACTAACACATATGGAATCATGTAGTAACCCAAAAAGTGTTTAAAAAAATCCAAATGCATTTTATATTCTTCAAAGTAGCCACCCTTTGTCTTGATGACAGCTTTGGACACTCTTGGCATTCTCTCAACCAGCTTCACCTGGAATGCTTTTCCAACAGTCTTGAAGGAGTTCCCACATATGCTAAGCACTTGTTGGCTGCTTTTCCTTCACTCTGCGGTCCGACTCATCCCAAACCATCTCAATTTGGTTGAGGTCAGGTGATTGTGGAGGCCAGGTCATTTGATGTAGCACTCCATCACTCTCCTTCTTGGTAAAATAGCCCTTACACAGCCTGGAGGTGTGTTGGGTCATTGTCCTGTTGAAAAACAAATGATAGTCCCACTAAGCACAAACCAAATGGGATGGCGTATCACTGCAGAATGCTGTGGCAGCCATGCTGATTAAGTGTGCCTTGAATTCTAAATAAATCACTGACAGTGTCACAAGCAAAGCACCCCCACACCATCACACCTCCTCCTCCATGCTTCACGGTGGGAACAGCACATGCAGAGATCATCCGTTCACCTACTCTGCGTCTCACAAAGACATAGCGGTGGGAACCAAAAATCTCAAATTTGGACTCATCAGACCAAAGGACAGATTTCCACCGGTCTAATGTCCATTGCTCGTAACCAAGCAAGTCTCTTCTTCTTATTGGTGTCCTTTAGCAGTGGTTTCTTTGCAGCAATTTGACCATGAAGGCCTGATTCATGCAGTCTCCTATGAACAGTTGATGTTGAGATGTGTCTGTTACTTGAACTCTGTGAAGCATTTATTTGGGAAATTAACTCTAATGAATGTATCCTCTGCAGCAGAGGTAACTCTGGGTCTTCCTTTCCTGTGGTGGTCCTCATGAGAGTCAGTTTCACCATAGCGCTAGATGGTTTTTGCGACTGCATTTTAAGAAACTTTAAAAGTTCTTGAAATGTTACGCTTTGACTGACCTTCATGTCTTAAAGTAATGATGGATTGTAATTTTTCTTTGCTTATATGAGCTGTTCTTGCCATAATATGGACTTGGTCTTTTACCAAATAGGGCCATCTTCTGTATACCACCCGTACCTTGTTACAACACAACTGATTGGCTGAAACGCGTTAAGAAGGAAAGAAATTCCACAAATGAACTTTTAAGAAGGCACACCTGTTAATTGAAATGTATTCCATGTGACTACCTTATGAAGCTCATTGAGCGAATGCAAAGAGTGTGCAAAGCTGCCATCAAGGCAAAGGGTGGCTACTTTGAAGAATATTAAATATAAAATATGTATCCTTCACTCATGCTGCCAAACATTCCGTCGTAAATCTGACTATTCTACTGGTCCTTGACTTCGGCGATGTCATTTACAAAATAGCCTCCAACACTCTACTCAGCAAATTGGATGCAGTCTATCACAGTGCCATCTGTTTTGATACCAAAGCCCCATATACTACCCACCACTGCGACCTGTATGCTCTCGTTGGCTGGCCCTCGCTTCATATTTGTCACCAAACCCACTGGCTCCAGGTCATCTATAAGTCTTTGCTAGGTAGAGCCCCGCCTTATCTCAGCTCACTGGTCACCATAGCAGCACCCACCCGTAGCACGCGCTCCTGCAGGTATATTTCACTGGTCACCCCCAAAGCCAATTCCTCCTTCGGCCGCCTCTCCTTCCAGTTCTCTGCTGCCAATGACTGGAACGAATTGCAAAAATCACTGAAGCTTGAGACTCATATCTCCCTCTCTAACTTTAAGCACCAGCTGTCAGAGCAGCTCACAGATCACTACACCTGTACATAGCCCATCTGTAAATAGCCCATCCAACTATAGCCCATCTGTAAACAGCCCATCCAATTACCTCATCCCCATACTGTTATTTTATTTTGCTCCTTTGCACCCCAGTATCTCTACTTGCACATTCATCATTTGCACATCTATCACTCCAGTGTTTAATTGCTAAATTGTCATTATTTCGCCACTGTGGCCTATTTATTGCCTTACCTCCCTTATCTTACCTCATTTGCACACATTGTGTATATATACATTTCTATTGTGTTAGTGACTGTATGTTTGTTTATTCCATGTGTAACTCTGTGTTGTTGTTTTTGTCTCACTGCTTTGCTTTATCTTGGCCAGGTCGCAGTTGTAAATGAGAAATTGTTCTCAACTAGCCTACCTGGTTAATTGAAGGTGAAATAAATAAATACAATTTAAATTATTTGTTTGACACTTTTTTGGTTACCAAATGATTCCATATGTGTTATTTCATAATTAAAGTGTCTAGTTTGAGAAACAGACACCTCACAAGTCCTCAACAGGCAGCTTCATTAAATAGTTCCCGCAAAACACCAGTCTCAACGTCAACAGTGAAGAGGCGACTCCGGGATGCTGGCCTTCTAGGCAGAGTTCCTCTGTCCAGTGTCTGTGTTCTTTTGCCCTATTGTCCTTCTATGGCTTCTATTGTACTACTATTGCCATTCTATTGTCCTCATACTGTTCTTCTATTGTCCTTATATTGTACAACTAATATCCTTCTATTGTCCCCATACAGTCCTTCTGTTGTCTTTCTATTGTCCTCATATTGTTATTCTATTGTTATTCTATTGTCTTTCTATTGTCCTCATATTGTTATTCTATTGTTCTTCTATTGTCCTCATATTGTTATTCTATTGTCTTTCTATTGTCCTCATATTGTTATTCTATTGTTATTCTATTGTCTTTCTATTGTCCTCATATTGTTATTCTATTGTTATTCTTTCTATTGTCTTTCTATTGTCCTCATATTGTTATTCTATTGTTATTCTATTGTCTTTCTATTGTCCTCATATTGTTATTCTGTTGTCTTTCTATTGTCTTTCTCAGGGAACGAAGGTGTCGTCTTCGGACATTCAGTGGAGACATCCCACATCAGAGCAGAACCTTTCCAGGATCTCAAGTAAGCATTCTGGAATCACACCGCCCACACACACACACACACATAAATGGACACACACATGGAGATGGATGGACACACACACACACACACACACACACACACACACACACACACACACACTGACTCACTCATTTACTGTTACTTTGAAGATACCCCAAAGTCATTAAAAGAAAGGGAGAGTGTGTGTGTGTTATGAGTGTGTGTGTGTTATGTGTGTGTGTGTGTGTGTTATGTGTGTGTCCATACCTGTTTATTCCAGTAGTGTTTTGAGAGCCCTTGACTTGACTTTATAAAACCTGTCGGCCTTGGCGGCGTGGTCATCCTGATGTGAGCGTACAGCAGAGACTGTAGTGCAGTGCAGTTATACAGCTCTTTAACAGGGCTGTCCTGGCCAGGCTGCTCCTCCATACACTCTCCAGTCATCTACATTAAACCCAGGTAAGGATCAGATGAGATGCTGTACACAAGGTCACCGAGGGCACACTGCATTGGCCCTCTCAGTCAATGGCTGATGGATAGAATGAACCAGGGTCTGTATTCATAAAGCGTCTCAGCCACAGGAGGTTGGTGGCACCTTAATTGGGGAGGACGGGCTCATGGTAATGACCGGAGCAGAACAAGTGAAATGGTATCCAACATATCAAACAGATAGTTTGATGATTCCATTCACTCCGTTCCAGCCATTATTATGATCCGTCCTCCCCTCAGCAGCCTCCTCTGGTCTCAGAGTAGAGTTTCTAGGATCAGTTTTGTCTTTCAGATCGTCATGAATAACATTACATGGAGAAGGGGGACCTGATCCTCGATCAGAACTATAATCAGCAATCCCCATTTCCGTGTAATCACTCCGATCAACAATGATCCAGGATCAGATATCTCATTTGATATCTATTTTGTTATTGTATAGAAGGCAGAAGGGATCCTTGAGAAAGTGACAAGAGGAAAGGCATATACAGTGTTTCCCCTACTGTTGTACAGGTGGGCTTTGCCTAAAAAGAGTTTGGTTTCTATTGTTTTCAACTGACAATGTTGATGCCAGTGGGCCTGGATGTTGCCTTGGGGGTGTCTCGCCTCACACCGCCGTCTGGGTACAGACTTCAATAGCAAGTGAACATGTCATTCTCCTCTTAATTCAATACAGCTGTGTGCTCTTATTGTGAATCCCTTCAACACAGTTTGATGGCTGAGGTGTTTGATCGCTGGTCTCTCATCAGCCAATCAAACCTCACCGATTTATATACCTTTCGCCTCATTGGCCGACAGCCGCATTGACTGCCGGCCATAACACTTACATCCTCTTTATTGAACAGTCAAGCAGCTCCGTATCAGTGTCTGTATTGTGCGTCATAACAATAATCCTTTAAAACAATAGCCTAAGGGCCCTGCGGGCTAGATAGCATAGCGGTAAGTACATGAGTGGATTGGCAGAGAGACTGACAGACAGGCTAGCATAGCACTAGCGTTAGCATACACCGCAGTATTTAAATGTGTGGATTAACAGAGAGACTGACAGACAGGCAAGCATAGCACTAGCGTTAGCATACAGCGCAGTATTTAAATGTGTGGATTAACAGAGAGACTGACAGACAGGCTAGCATAGCACTAGCGTTAGCATACACCGCAGTATTTAAATGTGTGGATTAACAGAGAGACTGACAGACAGGCTAGCATAGCGCTAGCGTTAGCATACAGCGCAGTATATAAATGTGTGGATTAGCGGAGAGAGAGACAGACAGGTATGATGGAGAGCTAATGGGCAGCTTCCAGTCACCTATGAACTGCATTTATGCAAATGTGGAAGGCTCATTTGTATATTGTCAGGGCAGATTAAGTTCTGGGGAGAGAAAGGGACTGATGGGCATGGATTGGGGTGGAGGAGTGGAGGGAAGGAGGGACTGATGTAGGGAGAGGGAGATGGAGAGGGGGAGAGAGAGAGGGAGGGGGAAAGAGGGAGAGAGGGAGGGATAAAGATAGTGGGAGGGAGGGACTGATGTAGGGAGAGGGAGATAGAGAGGGGGATAGAGAAGGGGAGAGAGAGAGGGAGGGGAAAAGAGGGAGGGAGGGAGGGATAAAGATAGTGGGAGGGAGGGGTGTGTTTTATGTATCATATTGTTATACCTTCTCTGAGTGCAACCCAAATGGCACCCTATTGCCTACATAGTGCACTAGTTGCTATAGGGAATAGGATGCCTTTTGGGCCTCCTCCTTTGTCTGTAATATAGGTATTGGTTGGAGAAGTCTCTTTTGAATTTCTCCTGATTTCTCTCCGTCTAAAACCACAATACACCGGGTAGTTGCCCCACACACACACACACACACACACACACACACACACACACACACACACACACACACGCGCGTGCGCACACACATTTGAACACAGCACAGGCTGTTCTCCTCACCAAGCATGGACATAATGAAACAGACCCCATTTCACTTAGGAGCTTACTCTCTCTCTCTCTTACTCTCTCTCTCTCTCAGTCTTACTCTCTCTCTCTCGGTCTTACTCTCTCTCTCTCTCGGTCTTACTCTCTCTCTCTCGGTCTTACTCTCTCTCTCTCGGTCTTACTCTCTCTCTCTCTTACTCTCTCTTACTCTCTCTCTCTCTCGTCTTACTCTCTCTCTCTCTCGGTCTCTCTCTCTCTCTCTCTCTCTCGGTCTTACTCTCTCTCTCTCTCTTACTCTCTCTCGGTCTTACTCTCTCTCTCTCTCGGTCTTACTCTCTCTCTCTCACTCTCTCTCTGACACACACACATACACACATGCGCACACACACAGAATGCATGACACATATGAATAATTTGAGAGTGGCACTCTCATCTCATCCCTTACCTCTGAGTGAACTGAAATGTGACGCATTTTTGACTGACCGGCCGTGGCCTTTCTCTCCGCTCTGCGTCGGGGGTTAATTCGGTATTACACGCTTTACATATTTCACTCCCTCGTCTCTCACTCATTAATTGTTCAGCAGAATGGAAACATAGAAATGAATCAAGTTCATATCCCCACCTTTTTATAGTTGTTTAATATAAGTGTGTTCATTAGGACTCCTACTGAACAGGCGATCGAGGTGAATCGCTGCTAATTATCTGGACCAGGGCTTCTTTCTCTGTTTTTGGATTTGGTATCACTTTTTTACTTGTCTTTTTTTGATCAAATCCGCTTTTTGGCCGAGGTCGTTTGCCCCCCTCCCCCCCTTCTTTCGTTCTCTACCCCCTTTCTCTATAAAAGTCCCCCGATTTTGCAGTTAAAGTAAATGAAACGTGTAATGACTTGATGGAGTCTATTTGAGGCTAATGATGTATGTTATGGTATAACCCTCTAAAATACAAATGAACATAGAATACATCCCAAATGGCACCCTACTCCCTATTAATTGCACTACTTTTGACCAGAGTCCTATGAGCTCTAGAGTCCTGGTAATGCACTAAGGGGAATGGTCATTTGGGAAGCAGACAAGCCTACGCAGCAGGATAGACACGCCAATAGTTATAGACTCTTTTAGAAGTTTGGACACAGTTTGCTTGACGGGGACCCCAGGAAAACGGGGATAAAGTCCTTTCGATTAACCCCGGACCCTGTTCCTAGAATGCCCTGTTGAAACTTTTGCATATTGGTCCCACCTAACCCCAAATTCTTTCTCCTACATCACATATTAACTACTAAAAAGTAGTGTAAGTGTGGTTTGTGTCTATTGTCCTCTGTGGTTTGTGTCTATTGTCCTCTGTGGTTTGTGTCTTTTGTCCTCTGTGGTTTGTGTCTATTGTCCTCTGTGGTTTGTGTCTATTGTCCTCTGTGGTTTGTGTCTATTTGTCCTCTGTGGTTTGTGTCTATTTGTCCTCTGTGGTTTGTGTCTATTTGTCCTCTGTGGTTTGTGTCTATTGTCCTCTGTGGTTTGTGTCTATTTGTCCTCTGTGGTTTGTGTCTATTGTCCTCTGTGGTTTGTGTCTATTGTCCTCTGTGGTTTGTGTCTATTGTCCTCTGTGGTTTGTGTCTATTGTCCTCTGTGGTTTGTGTCTATTGTCCTCTGTGGTTTGTGTCTTTTGTCCTCTGTGGTTTGTGTCTATTGTCCTCTGTGGTTTGTGTCTATTTGTCCTCTGTGGTTTGTGTCTATTGTCCTCTGTGGTTTGTGTCTATTGTCCTCTGTGGTTTGTGTCTATTGTCCTCTGTGGTTTGTGTCTATTGTCCTCTGTGGTTTGTGTCTATTTGTCCTCTGTGGTTTGTGTCTATTGTCCTCTGTGGTTTGTGTCTATTGTCCTCTGTGGTTTGTGTCTATTGTCCTCTGTGGTTTGTGTCTATTGTCCTCTGTGGTTTGTGTCTATTGTCCTCTGTGGTTTGTGTCTATTGTCCTCTGTGGTTTGAAAGACTAGTGTCCTCTGAAGTTTGGATTTTGTCCTCTGTGGTTTGTGTCTAGAGAGACCTCTGTGGTTTGTGTCTAAGAAGAGAGTGGTTTGTGTCTATTTGTCCTCTGTGGTTTGTGTCTAAAAGTCCTCTGTGGTTTGTGATATTGTCCTCTGTGGTTTGTGACAGATTGTCCTCTGTGGTTTGTGTCTAAGAAAGTGGTTTGTGTCTAAGGTCCTCTGTGGTTTGAGAGAGACTATTTGTCCTCTGAGAGGTTTGTGTCTATTGTCCTCTGTGGTTTGTGTCTAGTCCTCTGAAGGTTTGTGTCTTTTGTCCTCTGTGGTTTGAGACAGAAGATAAAAAGATTGTCCTCTGAGGTTTGTGTCTATTGTCCTCTGTGGTTTGTGTCAGTCCTCTGTGGTTTGTGTCTATTTGAAAGACAGTTTGTGAAGGGAAAAGAAAGTCCTCTGTGGTTTGTGTCTAAAGAGAGAGAGGTTTGAGACTTTTGTCCTCTGTGGTTTGACAGTCTAGACAGAAGACAGAAGAAAAGAAGAGTGGTTTGTGTCTATTGAAGTGAGAGAGAGACAGAAGGTAAAAGTAAAAAGAAGAGACAGAAGATAAAAGAGAGAGAGAGACAGAAGTAAAAGGTTTGTGAAGTCCTCAGAAGGTAAAAGAAGAGAGAGAGTGGAAGTGTAAATTGAAGAGAGAGAGACAGATTTGATCCTCTGTGGTTTGAGACAGAAGTGGTTTGTGAAAAGAAGAGAGAGAGAGAGACAGAAGGTAAAAGAAGAGAGAGAGAAGGTAAAAGAGAGACAGAAGGTAAAAGAAGAGAGAGAGAGAGACCGAGAGAGAGAGACAGAAGGTAAAAGAAGAGAGAGAGACAGAAGGTAAAAGAAGAGAGACAGAAGGTAAAAGAAGAGAGAGAGAAAAGAAGAGAGAGACAGAAGGTAAAAGAAGAGAGAGAGAGACAGAAGGTAAAAGAAGAGAGAGAGACAGAAGGTAAAAGAAGAGAGAGAGAGACAGAAGGTAAAAGAAGAGAGAGAGACAGAAGGTAAAAGAAGAGAGAGAGAGACAGAAGGTAAAAGAAGAGAGAGAGAGAGACAGAAGGTAAAAGAAGAGAGAGAGAGAAGATAAAAGAAGAGAGAGAGAGACAGAAGGTAAAAGAGAGAGAGAGACAGAGAAAAGAAGAGAGAGAGAGAGAAAAGAAGAAGAGAAAAAAAGAAAAGAGAGAGAGAAGGTAAAAGAAGAGAGACAGAAGGTAAAAGAAAAATAGAGAGAGAGAAGAGACAGATGGTAAAAGAAGAGAGAGACAGAAGAAAAGAAGAGAGAAAAAAAAGAAGAGAGAGAGAAGAGAGAGACAGAAGGTAAAAGAAGAGAGAGAGAGAGACAGAAGGTAAAAAAGAGAGAGAGAGAAGAGAGAGACAGAAGGTAAAAGAAGAGAGAGAGAGAGACAGAAGGTAAAAGAAGAGAGAGAGAGAGACAGAAGGTAAAAGAAGAGAGAGAGAGAGACAGAAGGTAAAAGAAGAGAGAGAGAGAGACAGAAGGTAAAAGAAGAGAGAGAGACAGAAGGTAAAAGAAGAGAGAGAGAGAGACAGAAGGTAAAAGAAGAGAGAGAGAGACAGAAGGTAAAGAGAGACAGAAGGTAAAAGAAGAGAGAGAGACAGAAGGTAAAAGAAGAGAGAGAGACAGAAGGTAAAAGAAGAGACAGAAGGTAAAATAAGAGAGAGAAGAAAAGAAGAGAGAGAGACAGAAGGTAAAAGAGACAGAAGGTAAAAGAAGAGAGAGAGACCGAGAGAGACAGAAGGTAAAATAAGAGAGAGAGAGAGAGAGACAGAAGGTAAAAGAGAGAGAGAGAGAAGGTAAAAAAGAGAGAGAGAGAGAGAGAGAGACAGAAGGTAAAATAAGAGAGAGAGACAGAAGGTAAAAGAAGAAAAAGAGAGAGAGAGACAGAAGGTAAAAGAGAGACAGAAGGTAAAATAAGAGAGAGAGAGACCGAAGAGAGACAGAAGGTAAAAAGAAGAGAGAGAGACAGAAGGTAAAAGAAGAGAGAGAAAAAGAGAGAGAGACAGAAGGTAAAATAAGAGAGAGAGACAGAAGGTAAAAGAAGAGACAGAAGGTAAAAAAGAAGAGAAGAAAAGAAGAGAGAGAGAGACAGAAGGTAAAAGAAGAGAGAGAGAGACAGAAAGTTAAAGAAGAGACAGAGAGAGACAGAAGGTAAAAGAAGAGAGAGAGTAAAGACAGAGAGAGACAGAAGGTAAAAGAAGAGAGACAGAGACAGAAGGTTAAAGAAGAGAGACAGAGACAGAAGGTTAAAGAAGAGAGACAGAGACAGAAGGTAAAAGAAGAGAGACAGAGAGAGACAGAAGGTAAAAGAAGAGAGACAGAGACAGAAGGTTAAAGAAGAGAGAGAGAGACAGAAGGTAAAAGAAGAGAGAGAGAGAGAGACAGAAGGTAAAAGAAGAGAGAGAGACAGAAGGTAAAATAAGAGAGAGAGACAGAAGGTAAAAAGAGACAGAAGGTAAAATAAGAGAGAGAGACAGAAAAGGTAAAAAAGAGAGAGACAGAAGGTAAAATAAGAGAGAGAGAGAGAGAGAGACAGAAGGTAAAATAAGAGAGAGAGAGAGAGACAGAAGGTAAAATAAGAGAGAGAGACAGAAGGTAAAAAAGAGAGAGAGAGAAGGTAGAAAGAAGAGAGAGAGACAGAAGGTAAAAAGAAGAGAGAGAGACAGAGAGACAGAAGGTAAAAAAGAAGAGAGAGAGAGAAGGTAAAGAGACAGAAGAGAAGAAGGTAAAAAGAAGAGAGAGAGAGAGAGAGACAGAAGGTAAAAAGAGAAGAGAGAGAGAAGAGAGAAGAAAGAAGAGAGAGACAGAAGGTAAAAGAAGAGAGAGAGACAGAAGGTAAAAGAAGAGAGAGAGACAGAAGGTAAAAGAAGAGAGACAGAAGGTAAAAGAAGAGAGAGAGAGAGAAGAGAGAAAGAAGAGAAGACAGAAGGTAAAGAGAGAGACAGAAGGTAGAGAGACAGAAGGTAAAAAAGAGAGAGAGACAGAGAGAGACAGAAGGTAAAAGAGAGAGAGAAGGTAAAAAGAGAGAGAGAGACAGAAGGTAAAAGAAGAGAGAGAGACAGAAGACAGAAGGTAAGAAGAGAGAGAGACAGAAGGTAAAAGAAGAGAGAGAGACAGAAGAGAGTAAAGAAGAAAAGAAGAGAGAGAGACAGAAGTAAAGAGAGACAGAAGAGAGAGAGACAGAAGGTAAAAGAAGAGAGAGACAGAAAATAGAGAGAGAAGGTAAAAAGAAGAGAGAGAGAAGGTAAAAGAAGAGAGAAAAGAAAGAAGAGAGAGAGACAGAAGGTAAAAGAAGAGAGAGAGAAGACAGAAGGTAAAAAGAAGAGAGAGAGACAGAAGGTAAAAAGAGAGAGAGAAGAAAAGAAGAGAGAGAGAGAAGTAAAAGAAGAGAGAGACAGAAGTAGAGAGACAGAAGGTAAAAGAAGAGAGAGAGACCGTAGAGAGACAGAAGGTAAAAGAAGAGAGAGAGAGACAGAGAAAGAAGGTAAAAGAAGAGAGAGAGACAGAAGGTAAAGAGAGACAGAAGACAGTAAAAAAGAAGAGAGAGAGACAGGTAAGGAGAAGAGAGAAGAGAGAGAGAGACAGAAGGTAAAAGAAGAGAGAGAGACAGAAGGTAGAGAGACAGAAGGTAAAAGAAGAGAGAGACAGAGAAAAAGAGACAGAAGGTAAAAGAAGAGAGAGAGACAGAAGGTAGAGAGACAGAAGGTAAAAAAAGAAGAAGAGAGAGAAAGAGAGAGAGAGACAGAAGGTAAAATAAGAAGAGAGAGACCAGAGAGAGAGAGACAGAAGGTAAAAGAAGAGAGAGAGAGACAGAAGGTTAAAGAAGAGACAGAAGGTAAAAGAAGAGAGACAGAGAGAGACAGAAGGTAAAAGAAGAGAGACAGAGAGAGACAGAAGGTTAAAGAAGAGACAGACAGAGACAGAAGGTAAAAGAAGAGAGACAGAGAGAGACAGAAGGTAAAAGAAGAGAGACAGAGAGAGACAGAAGGTAAAAGAAGAGAGAGAGAGACAGAAGGTAAAAGAAGAGAGAGACAGAAGAAAATAAGAGAGAGAGACAGAAGGTAAAAGAAGAGAGAGAGACAGAAGGTAGAGAGACAGAAGGTAAAAGAAGAGAGACAGAGGTAGAGAGAGAGAAGAAGGTAAAAGAAGGAAGAGAGAGAGACAGAAGGTAAAAGAAGAGACAGAGAGAGACAGAAGGTAAAAGAAGAGAGAGAGAGAGACAGAAGGTAAAAGAAGAGAGAGAGACAGACAGAAGGTAAAAGAAGAGACAGAGAGAGACAGAAGGTAAAAGAAGAGACAGAGAGAGACAGAAGGTAAAAGAAGAGACAGAGAGAGACAGAAGGTAAAAGAAGAGACAGAGAGAGACAGAAGGTAAAAAAAGAGACAGAGAGAGACAGAAGGTAAAAGAAGAGAGAGAGAGACAGAAGGTAAAAGAAGAGAGAGAGAAGAAGTAAAATAAGAGAGAGAGACAGAAGGTAAAAAGAGAGACAGAAGAAGTAAAAGAAGAGAGAGAGAAGAGAAAGGTAAAATAAGAGAGAGAGAGACAGAAGGTAAAGAGAGAGAGAGAGACAGAAGGTAAAAAGAAGAGAGAGAGAAGAAAGAGAGAGAGAGACAGAAGGTAAAAGAAGAGAGAGAGACAGAAGGTAAAAGAAGAGACAGAGACAGAAGAGAGAGAGACAGAAGGTAAAAAAGAAAGAGAGAGAGAGACAGAAGGTAGAGAGAGACAGAAGGTAAAATAAGAAGAGAGAGACAGAAGGTAAAGAGAGACAGAAGGTAAAATAAGAGAGACAGAAGACAAAGGTAAAATAAGAGAGAGAGACAGAAGGTAAAGAAGTAAAGACAGAAGAAAGAAGAGAGAGAGAGACAGAAGTAAAAAGAGAGACAGAAGAGAGAGAGAGAGAAGGTAAAAGAAGAGAGAGAGGACAGAAGGTAAAAAGAAAAGAAGAGAGAGAGAAGGTAAAAGAAGAGAGAGAGACAGAAGGTAAAATAAGAGAGAGAGACAGAAGGTAAAGAAGAGAGAGAGACAGAAGGTAAAAGAAGAGAGAGAGACAGAAGAGAGAGAGACAGAGAAGAGAGAGAGACAGAAGGTAAAAGAAGAGAGAGAGACAGAAGGTAAAGAAGAGAGAGAGACAGAAGGTAAAGAAGAGAGAGAGACAGAAGGTAAAGAGAGACAGAAGGTAAAGAAGAGAGAGAGACAGAAGGTAAAAGAAGAGAGAGAGACAGAAGGTAAAGAAGAGAGAGAGAGACAGAAGGTAAAAGAAGAGAGAGAGACAGAAGGTAAAGAAGAGAGAGAGACAGAAGGTAAAGAAGAGAGAGAGACAGAAGGTAAAGAAGAGAGAGAGACAGAAGGTAAAGAAGAGAGAGAGACAGAAGATAAAAGAAGAGAGAGAGACAGAAGGTAGAGAGACAGAAGGTAAAATAAAAAGAGAGAGAGAGACAGAAGGTAAAGAAGAGAGAGAGACAGAAGGTAGAGAGACAGAAGGTAAAAGAAGAGAGAGAGAGAGAAAGAGTAAAGAGAGAGAGAGAGACAGAAGAGCAGAAAAAGAAGAGAGAGAGAGACAGAAGGTAAAAAAGAGAGAGAGACAGAAGGTAAAAAAGAGAGAGAGAGACAGAAGGTAAAGAGACAGAAGGTAAAATAAGAGAGAGAGAGACAGAAGGTAAAGAAGAGAGACAGAAGGTAAAAAGGTAAGAGAGAGAGAGAGAGACAGAAGGTAAAAGAAGAGAGAGAGAGAGACAGAAGGTAAAAGAAGAAAGAGAGAGAGAGACAGAAGGTAAAAGAGAGAGAGAGAGAAGGTAAAAAAGAAGAGAGAGAGAGACAGAAGGTAAAAAGAGAGACAGAAGGTAGAGAGAGAAAAGGTAAGAGAGAGAAGAAAGAAGACCGAGAGAGACAGAAGGTAAAATAAGAGAGAGAGACAGAAGGTAAAATAAGAGAGAGAGAAGGTAAAAGAAGAGGTAAAAAAGTAAGAGAGAGAGAGAAAGAAGAGAGAGAGACAGAAGGTAAAAGAAGAGAGAGAGACCGACAGAGAGACAGGCAGTAAAAGAAGGGAGAGAGAAAAGAGAGAGAGACAGAAGGTAAAATAAGAGAGAGACAGAAGACAGAAGAGAGAGAGACAGAAGGTAAAGAAGAGAGAGAGACAGAAGGTAAAGAAGAGAGAGAGACAGAAGATAAAAGGAGAGAGAGAGAGACAGAAGGTAAAAGAAGAGAGAGAGAGACAGAAGGTAAAAGAAGAGAGAGAGAGTAGAGAGACAGGAGTTTGATTAAAGAGAACAAAATCTCAAACAAGAGTCAGAAGACAGAGAGTGCGTGTCATCAGCAATCAGCTAATTCCACTAGCTAACACTGGCTCCATAATCAGATGCGCATTGATCAAGCTGTTGGACGTCGACACATAACCTACGTCCCAAATGACACCCTTTTCCCTACATAGTGCACTACTTTTGACCGGAGCCCTATGGGCCCTATTCAAAAGTTGTGCACTATATAAGGAATAGGGTCCATTTGGGATGAAGCCATAGAGTTCACAGAGGTCCAGACTCAATTAAAGCCTCATCCAAAGAACTACAGAGGAACAGATCCAGTCGATATCCTCCTCTTCCCTCTCTGTACCCCCTTACAACTCTACCACCCTACCCCCGGTCAAAGGGACCCCAACCCCACTCACAGTCAAGGGCTTTGGGAGAGATCTTCCCCACATATCCCCCTTCCCTCCAAAGCCACAGTGCAGTACAGTGATGCTCATGAAGTAACGTTTTAACTTGTCTCTTTAGGAAAGTTTCTCTGAAGTGAACGTGGCTCTTTGGAAAGTTTCTCTGAAGTGAACGTGGCTCTTTGGGAAAGTTTCTCTGAAGTGAACGTGGCTCTTTGGGAAAGTTTCTCTGAAGTGAACGTGGCTCTTTAGGAAAGTTTCTCTGAAGTGAACGTGGCTCTTTAGGAAAGTTTCTCTGAAGTGAACGTGGCTCTTTGGGAAAGTTTCTCTGAAGTGAACGTGGCTCTTTGGGAAAGTTTCTCTGAAGTGAACGTGAACTTGGGAAAGTTTCTCTGAAGTGAACGTGGCTCTCTGGGAAAGTTTCTCTGAAGTGAATGTGGCTCTTTGGGAAAGTTTCTCTGAAGTGAATGTGGCTCTTTGGGAAAGTTTCTCTGAAGTGAACGTGGCTCTTTGGGAAAGTTTCTCTGAAGTGAACGTGGCTCTTTGGGAAAGTTTCTCTGAAGTGAACGTGGCTCTTTAGGAAAGTTTCTCTGAAGTGAACGTGGCTCTTTGGGAAAGTTTCTCTGAAGTGAACGTGGCTCTTTGAGAAAGTTTCTCTGAAGTGAACGTGGCTCTTTGGGAAAGTTTTTCGCAAGTTTGACTGAAAGTAAGGAAAAGTTTCATGGAGGTTTGGCTCGAAACGGAAGTTGGTTCTGTGGGAAGCTTGACGATTCGCTTCACTCTTGTGGCCCATTTGAATAATAATGTCCATTGGATCAGGTGGGTTGGAAGTTAATGAAAATCCTTGGCTAAGGTCAACGCAGCCGGAGCTGGGTTTCTTTAGTATGTGGGCTATGTACAGGAACAACCATCTGGGTCTTTTATGACAACAACCAAAGCGCCTTTTATTCATTATCAGGCAGATTTACCGGGACATTGAGCAACAAGGACGTTCTCTAACATTCTCTTCCGTCAACCATTAATTAGTTACACTGAAAGAGGCATTACAGGCATAGGAAAAGGCCTGAACAGAGTTGGGTTATGTAAATAAGTTGGTGTGTATGCGTGTACCAGCCTCTGTATATAGCCGTGTCAATGTGAACCCAGAGGTTATGATGCTCTGTGGCCTGGTTGCTGACATGTTAGTTTTAGAGCAGGCTGGACACCCAGGTCTCTTATAGCAGATGGAGAGCTTTCCACCCCACCTTCGCTGCTTCCTCGGCGAGTAGTGTGCCTTCTCAGCCTGGCTGCCTTCTCAGCCTGGCTGCCTTCTCAGCCTGGCTGCCTTCTCAGCCTGGCTGCCTTCACTGCCGGGCATTGCCCTAGTATGTGTGATATTGTTTCCAACCTTCTGCATACGGCTTCCACTTGGTTCCGCCCGCGAGCCAATGTCTCCCTTGTAGGATATATGTTTGCCCTCAGTTTAAGCGCAGCTACATAGTGTCACTGTTTAAATCGCACCGCTGCTGGATCTGCGAGCCAGCTGTAGCTGATCTTGTCTTGGTGGAACCTGTCAGTTCCATTTCCTTGGCTTGGCAGCGCCTCCCAATCCTCCAATCCTTTCCACCTCCAGTTAGAGGGGTTGTTGCACAGCTGCTTGTGCTTTTTTGTCTCCACCTCTGCTCCCTTTGTGCTTGAGCCATCTTCCCCGACTGGCATCATAGCATCTAGGCTTTCTCCCAGGTTCGGAGTTTGCTCCGGGACTCCCACTGCACATATCCACAGTTTAGAAAATTCCTCCTGTGGCATTGTGTATCTGACTGACGCCCTTGTCAGTGGGTCTGACGACACTGCCAGGTTAAATAACCTTCGCCTGGATTGCTGGTATCATTTTTGCCAACTCCACAATGCCAAGCCGCCGTCTTTGCTCCTGCATAGATCAGGCCGTCACAGGTTGATGGAGGTAGGTGCAGCCACTTTCTCACTGCTGTTTTAACTATCCCATCTAGGATAGTTAGTTCGACTGTCCCGATGTCCCCGTGGTTTACCGTATATATCACTCGGGGGACTGCATATGCGTTTAGTACGCTTACTCTTTGGCTGGGTTGTAGTGGCACTTGATTGATTCCGCTGACCCACTTGAGGATTTGTCCTCTCAAATCCGGCTTTGAAATCCCCAGCCAGGGGTTCACTTTCATGTCCAGATATTTTTCTGATTTATCTGGGTCAATCCGGTGTAGCTTTTCCCCTTCGATTGTCCATGCCTGACAGTTATTGACAGTGAATGCTCCACCCCCGCGTCTCACCATGACCCCATGGCACTTTTTTGGCTGCACGCACAGGCCAGAAAGTTGACAGAAACGTTCCAATATTTGGATGTTATGTTGCATGCCCGCCCAAAGAGCTGCTCATAAGCACCAAGTCATCAGCGAATGCTAGGGTAGTCACCTTACTCCCCCAAACCTGTAGCCCTCTCCCATACGCACAAGCTTGTGAATCATAGGGTCCACCGCAATGTTGAAGAGGAGGGGCGACATTGGGTCTCCCTGTTTCACTTCCACTTTCATTTCGATTGGCGGTGAGGTTCCTTCCTTCAGCTTTATTCTCGTGCGCACCTCCTCGTAGGAGTCCTTGATTAGTCTGATTATATGGCTATCCAGTCCCCTCTCCTTCAGGACATGGATTAAGTGTTCATGTGTCACTGAGTCAAATGCCTTGGCAATGTCTGTGAATACCACTGCTAGAGCCCTTCTCTCTTTCTTGCTCTGATGTAATACTCCATTTAGGACCATCAGGTTCTCCGCACACCCAGGGGTGGCAATAAAACCCCTTTGCCTGGGGTTGATCGGACACACCTTTGTCCTATAGTTGTATTTGTGGCCAAAGAATACATTAGAAGTAAAACTCCCACTTAAAAAAAAACACTTTAAAAAATCTCAGCTGGCCAATCAGCTGTTTACTTGTCATGGATATTCTGTTGTTGGGGTACGCCCACACAATTCAAACATAGAAAAGCTGATTTTTAACATACTTAACTTTTGGGAAGGAAAACTATTTAACTCATATTGTAATTATAAGTCATATTTCATGGAAATCTGGAAACACTGGACAGTTACTTTAAGGTGTTGATGTGGAGAGAGGAAACTGATCCCAGATCTGTATCTGCGGCCAACTTCCACCTAGTGCTAGCTCATCAGAAGGCCTTCTTACTGTACAGGAACCACTCTTCTGGAAAGGGGAATTTATAGACAGAGTGGGAGATTTTAGCTGAGTGAAGCAGACTGTCTGTGTTCTAAAACGGTCCGTTTGTATGTGTCCAGTCCACCCCAGATAAATGGGTTTACAGTACAGTGTGTAGCCAGCTGGGAGTTTCCCCGTCTCCTCAAGCATGTGTTGGAACAAGCTGCAGCTAATGGAGTGCAGTGTTTACCGTTGTTCATTTGATGTTTGGTTACTTCTTCAGGGGGCAATTGGAAGTAAGTGAAATTTAAACACAGTACATTTGCATGTGTGTGTGTGTGTGTGTGTACACGTGTTTGTAGTTAATCTGTGTGTGTATCTGTGTATCAGATTCTGTTTTCTTTCGTTTCAAACCGAAACACCCTCTGGCCATTTCTCCTAGTCTTACTCAAACTGCAAAAAAAAATTGCGGGCTCCAAAAATCTGATATTATCAAACTATCTCACCGCCGAAACACGCCTTCTGTTCTCTAAGCGGCCACAACAGCTGCCGACACCCTCCAGACGTAACCGCGGCAACAGGCGTATACGGTTTGGAGGCCCGCGAGGCCCCGGGCATATTGATGTCCGTCTGCCTTCCTGGTAAAAAAATCTAAATTATACTTATTGAGCCATCAGTAGCCTTCCAGTAGAGATGTAGTGACTGAGAGAAGCTCCGGCTTAGTCTAATCACCTGTCCTCTTCTTTTACTTCCAACCAAAACATCATTATCGTCTTCAACCATTTTAATTTTTTTAACACTCTGAAAACACTCACCAGCTGGGACTTTCAGGGGCTTTTGTTAGATTTACTGGCAACACCTGGATCTGCGAGTCGGATCTAAATGGATTGGCCACCTTCCAATTCTGATCTTTTTTCACTAATTGGTATTTTGACCAATCAGATCAGCTCCTTTGCCCACAATTGTGCATAAGGTCAGAATTGGGCTGCCTGTGTAAATGCAGCCATCGTCACCCTATATTATATTGTTGTTCTGTAACATGAGCTTTTGTATATAGAGAGTAAATCCTTATATATATATATATATCACAGGCCTCAAATCAAATCACATTTTATTGGTCACATGGTCACACATGGTTAGCAGATGTTCATGTGAGTGTAATGAAAGGCGTGTGCTTCTAGTTCTGACAGTGCAGTAATATCTAATAAGAAATCCAACAATTCCACAACAACTACCAAATACACACAAATGTAAAGGGATGGAATAAGAATATGTACATATATGAATATATATATATATAAATACATGAATGAGCAGTATATACAAATACATATGAGATGAGTAATGTAAGATATGTAAACATTATTAAAGTGGCAGTATTTAAAGTGACTAGTGATCCATTTATTAAAGTGGCCATTGATTTGAGTCTGTATGTAGGCAGCAGCCTCTGTGTTAGTGATGGCTGTTTAACAGTCTGATGGCCTTGAGATAGAAGCTGTTTTTCAGTCTCTCGGTCCCAGCTTTGATGCACCTGTACTGACCTCGCCTTCTGGATGATAGCGGGGTGAACAGGCAGTCGTTCGGGTGGTTGTTGTCCTTGATGATCTTTTTGGCCTTCTTGTGACGTCGGGTGCTGTAGGTGTCCTGGAGGGCAGGTAGTTTGCCCCTGGTGATGCGTTGTGCAGACCTCACTACCCTCAGGCGAGCCTTACATTTGAGGGCGGTACAGTTGCTGTACCAGGTGGTGAAAAAGCCAGACAGGGTGCTCTCAATTGTGCATTTGTAAAAGTTTGTGAGGGTTTTAGGTGACAAGCAAAATTTCTTCAGCCTCCTGAGGTTGAAGAGGCGCTCCTTCACCACACTGTCTGTGTAGGTGGACCATTTCTGTTTGTCTGTGATGTGTAGAAGAACTTAAAACCTTCCCCTACTGTCCCGTCGATGTGGATAGGGGGATGCTCCCTCTGAAGTTCACGATCGTCTCCTTTGTTTTGTTGACGTTGAGTGAGAGGTTGTTTTCCTGACACCACACTCCGAGGGCCCTCACCTCCTCGTTGTTGGTAATCAAACGCCTGCAAACATTTGTGAACTTGATGATTTGAGTTGGAGGCCTGCATGGCCATGCAGTCATGGGCGAATAGGGAGTACAGGAGGGGGCTGAGCACGCACCCATGTGGGGCCCCAGTGTTGAGGATCAGCGAAGTGGAGATTTTGTTTCCTACCTTCACCACCTGGGGGCGGCCCATCAGAAATTCCAGGACCCAATTGCACAGGTCAGGGTTGAGACCAAGGGCCTCAAGCTTAATGATGATCTTGGAGGGCACTATGGTGTTGAATGCTGAGCTGTAGTCAATGAACAGCATTCTTACGTAGGTGTTCTTTCTGTCCAGATGGGCAGTGTGCAGTAGTGTTCATGGTGTTAGTAACTTCGGGCCCTAGTTATTGACTCAAATGCTAACTGGAGTTTCACAGGCATACACTGGCAAATCTCCTAGTTATTGACTCAAATGCTAACTGGAGTTTCACAGGCATACACTGGCAAATCTCCTAGTTATTGACTCAAATGCTAACTGGAGTTTCACAGGCACACACTGGCAAATCTCCTAGTTATTGACTCAAATGCTAACTGGAGTTTCACAGGCATACACTGGCAAATCTCCTAGTTATTGACTCAAATGCTAACTGGAGTTTCACAGGCACACACTGGCAAATCTCCTAGTTATTGACTCAAATGCTAACTGGAGTTTCACAGGCACACACTGGCAAATCTCCTAGTTATTGACTCAAATGCTAACTGGAGTTTCACAGGCACACACTGGCAAATCTCCTAGTTATTGACTCAAATGCTAACTGGAGTTTCACAGGCATACACTGGCAAATCTCCTAGTTATTGACTCAAATGCTAACTGGAGTTTCACAGGCATACACTGGCAAATCTCCTAGTTATTGACTCAAATGCTAACTGGAGTTTCACAGGCACACACTGGCAAATCTCCTAGTTATTGACTCAAATGC
The DNA here is from genome assembly GCF_018296145.1 of Oncorhynchus tshawytscha. Taxonomy (NCBI): domain Eukaryota; kingdom Metazoa; phylum Chordata; class Actinopteri; order Salmoniformes; family Salmonidae; genus Oncorhynchus; species Oncorhynchus tshawytscha. The sequence continues at coordinate 58,384,710 of NC_056431.1, forward strand.
TAACTGGAGTTTCACAGGCATACACTGGCAAATCTCCAATTGCTACAGATCTCAAGTTATGAGCAGACTCCTAACTGAACGCCTGAGTTCTTCCTACCCTCGTTTTAATGCCATGCTATTGATAACTTTAGAAAGTGAAACAACCACTTCAGATAGGAGGGGATATCAATCCAGCCTCACATAGCAGAATATCCACCCTAGATTATCATTACTACCCTAAACCTACTGGCCCCAGTTATAATGCTTCAGAGTGGTTTTAATACCTCCTGTTAACCCACCACCCACTTCAGCTGGAAGTGAATCTATGAATCCGGCCTCACACAGCAGAATATCCACCCTAGATGATCCTTACTACCCTAAACCTACTGGCCCCAGTTATAATGCTTCAGAGTGGTTTTAATACCTCCTGTTAACCCACCAACCACTTCAGCTGGAATTGGATCTATGAATCCGGCCTCACACAGCAGAATATCCACCCTATCCATCGTCTCCTATAGCGTATAGACTCACTCCAGTGGTGGGCTGCATGTGCCAGATTGACTGAGCTCCCCAGAAGCCTGAACCATTGATTTCTTGTGAAGCCTGCACTGATTTAGCTAGCGGCCTTTCTGACGTTATGTGTCGTTTCACTTCAACCTGGGACTGAGCCTGGGACTGAGCCTGGGACTGAGCCTGGGTCTGAGCCTGGGTCTGAGCCTGGGACTGAGCCTGGGACTGAGCCTGGGACTGAGCCTGGGACTGAGCCTGGGACCGAGCCTGGGACCGAGCCTGGGACCGAGCCTGGGACCGAGCCTGGGACTGAGCCTGGGACCGAGCCTGGGACTGAGCCTGGGTCTGCAGGTGTTACTGCCACTGGGAGGAGGAGAGAGGCCTTGTGCTGTCTTCACAAATACCTTACATCTGACCCAGCATTTTATTTTTTGTGCTGAGTGAGAGAATGTAGGACGTTTCCCCTCCACCACGTGAGACCAGGGAAAGAGGCAATGACACTGTATGTGGAACAATATATCACATTGTTACGGCTCCCTCATCATCTCTCTCTTTGTTTCTCTGTCTCTCTCACACATCTAACACAGATAGAATAATGTGAGGAGCACACTCGTATTACCCATTTTATCTCTCTCTCTTTCGCTCTCTTTCTCCCTCCCCCATGTCTCTCTCTCTTTTGAAATGTCACATCACCTCAAAAGCGCCTGACGTTTCAGTCCCTCTCCAAGAAAAGTGATCCTCTCCTTTCCTCCTATCCTCTCCTTTCCTCCTTTCCTCTCCTATCCTCTCCTTTCTTAATTTCCTCTCCTTTCCTCTCCTTTCCTCCTTTTCTCTCCTTTCCTATCCTTTCCTATTTTCCTCTCCTTTCCTCTTTTCCTATCCTTTCCTATTTTCCTCTCCTTTCCTCTTTTCCTCTCCTTTCCTCATTTCCTCTCTTTTCCTACTGTCCTCATTTCTCCCTCTCTTTTGTCTTGTCTTTAAGGGAAGTGTTTTCATCAATACTTTTAGACTGCCTGACAGGCATTTCAGGCAGACGAACAATGGTGTTTCTTCTCCTAGCAGGAGGCAGTATGAGTCAGCATATGGTCGCTCAGAGGGGTGGCATGCAGTAGTACAACAGATTCCATCAAGCTTGGATGAAATAGGAGATAAAACCACATATAGATTATTTCTCGATTCATTTTTCTTTTACCCAATTCAAAAAGACTAGTATTTCCAGCTCATCAAATATGAAGCATATGTTTCTCCTGACTACATGACTGACTGGATGTAATGGCTGTGCAGACTTTTGTTCAGGCCCTGCCCTAAAACACTAATTATGGTTCAGGCTGTTTGTGATTTGACTATTTGGATCAGGTTTGTTAATGCTGGGCAGGAACAAAAGCCTGCACACCTAGTAGCTGCAAACCCCTGGTCTGATGTGGTCCAGTTTACCGGACACTGATGAAACCTATTCCTGAACTAAAAAGGAATAGAGAATCTCTAGGTTCAGAGAACCTGCCCTAAAAGCCTAGCTGGTCTATGTTGAACGAGGTGTAGGGATGAAATATTCTGCTAACTTTCCCAAAATTCTAAAGTTTTCCAGAAATATTCCACAGAGATTTCTGGAAAACCTGGGAATTTTGGGAAAGTTACCGCAATTTTCCAACCCTAAAGGTGTCTAAGTCTGCTCACATATCAGCTTGTTGTTCTAACTCTCACCCTACTAGTTCCACTTCAATACATCTGTTTGTTTTCACATCGGGACATGTTAGCCTCTCACAGCGGTCTGTGGTAGGCCACTTTTACTGGCACTCCGCTTTGAGCCACTCACACTCTCAGCAGGGAGCCCCAGTGCACCATGGGAAGTTAAAGAGCTGCTTGTGCCTTGTTCTGATTGTGTTGCTAGCCGTGTAAGAGCTGCTGTTCTCAGAGCGTAGCCTGTCGTTTCAGTTGCTGGTTTGTACTGGATTTGATTGGTACGGTGTCCATATTAGGACATAGTATGAGAAGTATGGGGTCCATATTAGGACAGCCAGATGAGGATGTTTTATGTAAATGTGACGAGAGACTGACTGGAAGCTTTTGTGTAATAAAATAGTATTTAACTACTGCTTTGAGGGTGTGTATACACTCTTTATACACAAGTATGTAGACAACCCTTTCAAAGTAGCAGATTTGGCTATTTCAGCAAAGTCCGTTGCTGAAAGGTGTATAAAGTTCAGCCCACAGCCATGCAATCTCCATAGACAAACCTTGGCAGTAGAATGGCCTTACTGAAGAGCTCAGTGATTACTACTTTGAGGGTGTATATGTGTTGTCTCTCTCTCTCTCTCTTTGTTCTTCTCTCTTTCTCTTTCCGCAAACACGCCAAAAAGTTCTGACACACATCCGTCGGGTACGCCACGTCAGTGACCCGGGCAGAACACGAAGGACGGACCCCAGTCTTTTCACTATTGATTCAATTATCACCGATGGGATGCATGGAGCCATGAAATTACATTTTCGTGAAATTAAAATCCCAAAATTCCCAGGGTCTCACTGCCATTTGCAATTTCCCGGGCTACATTTCACAGCCGCAGACGGGCAGGACGCGAATGTCTTTTTTCCGTTTGTCATTTTTCGACCCAACCTAAGGATTTGTCAGGGAATCTACTGTAGTTAGTAGTAGGTTGTGCTGGATGGATCATGGTTAGAAACAGGATCACGGTGCATTAGTTTGTAAATGTGAAGATGGAGAAGCCTTGAAACACCTTCAGGTGACCTCGCTGCTGCTCTTGCCTTGCGGGGTCACACATACAGAGTCTCACACATACAGAGTCTCACACATACAGAGTCTCACACATACAGAGTCTCACACATACAGAGTCTCACACATACAGAGTCTCACACATACAGAGTCTCACACATACAGAGTCTCACACATACAGAGTCTCACACATACAGAGTCTCACACATACAGAGTCTCACACATACAGAGTCTCACACATACAGAGTCTCACACATACAGAGTCTCACACATACAGAGTCTCACACATACAGAGTCTCACACATACAGAGTCTCACACATACAGAGTCTCACACATACAGAGTCTCACACATACAGAGTCTCACACATACAGAGTCTCACACATACAGAGTCAGAGTCTCACATACAGAGTCTCACAGAGTCTCACACATACAGAGTCTCACACATACAGAGTCTCACACATACAGAGTCTCACACATACAGAGTCTCACACATACAGAGTCTCACATACAGAGTCTCACAGAGTCTCACACATACAGAGTCTCACACATACAGAGTCTCACACATACAGAGTCTCACACATACAGAGTCTCACACATACAGAGTCTCACACAGAGTCTCACACAGAGTCTCACACATACAGAGTCTCACACATACAGAGTCTCACACATACAGAGTCTCACACATACAGAGTCTCACACATACAGAGTCTCACACATACAGAGTCTCACACATACAGAGTCTCACACATACAGAGTCTCACACTCACACATACAGAGTCTCACACATACAGAGTCTCACACATACAGAGTCTCACACATACAGAGTCTCACACATACAGAGTCTCACACATACAGAGTCTCACACATACAGAGTCTCACACATACAGAGTCTCACACATACAGAGTCTCACACATACAGAGTCTCACACATACAGAGTCTCACACATACAGAGTCTCACACATACAGAGTCTCACACATACAGAGTCTCACACATACAGAGTCACACATACAGAGTCTCACACATACAGTCTCACACCTGCCTACACACTATTTTACACCTGACTGGCATTCGGTATTTAAGTGCTCTAAGTTTTACGAAATGCAACATTTACTTTTCGGGGATCAGAACCCCCACCCCCCATGTACCCATATACTCCATTACCCATAGTTCCGAGTCATCCCCCATACCTGTCTCTCTGTGACAAGTGTTGTGAGTTGTATAACTTTTACAACCCAGTTGAAGGCTCTCACCTGTTCTTTTCCTCTGGGAGATTCATGGAGCGAGTTTAGCACGGGATATAACTTCTCTTGGAGATGGGGACTTCAAAAAAGTAGTCACAAAAGTCACAGAGGCTTGAAAATGTCATTTTCCAACCATTTCTCATCGTTCAAGTCGGCTCACTCTTCCTGCCAGACGACACCTTTGTATCGCTCAGCGCTCTCTGACACTTTAAACGATTTATGTTGCCCCGACCGGCGACACAGAAGGGTGGTGTGGGTTTTTTTTTTTGACCGAAAAGGTCATGGGTTCAGATCTCAAATGGTAACATGGCGATATGGCATCAGGGCCATTAAAGGAGAAAGGTCAACGTGAATGTCAAGCTATATACGCCTGGAAAACATCTAACTTATATTGTGACTGAAACCTCCATGGAGAAAGTTCTGAGTTTTTCTGACTATGGTTTCTGTCTTGTCACACCCTCCCTCACTACCTTACAATGTGTATGCACCAGAACTATTATTACATTACCTCCCCCTCCGTTCCCCCCTGAGCTTTTAGAAGTTGTCAAATGAAGACGATAACTGTGTTGATGCATTCTCTCGTTGCCTATCTCTGTCATGTTATAAACAACATGTCCGCCGCATAAAACAAGCCTTGGCGGACGGCGTTGAAGGTCAAGGCGGATCTCCTCGCCGGCGAGAAAGAACGCAGGAAAGCGGCTCCTGCATGATAATGAACTGGACCGATAAGACCTACAGTCTCTGACTCGGGTGTCTTTTCATATAAAGAATCACCACCAAGGCCCTGGCTTTCTGGATGGATGGAAACTTTTTACGTTTTCTTTTTTTTTGGGGTCTCCGAATCACCAGGCGGAACAGCAGCCGGAGCAGCAACAGAAAATCAATGACCTGATTGAATTCCTCTTTTAAAACGGCTGAAAGGACCAGAGCTATTCATAGATATTGTATGATATTCTGACTGTGTAAGAGAACGAGGCTGTGAGGTTTTTTTTTGCAGAGAAGTTGGAAGGAGGGATCGTTAAGTCAATATATTCATTTCTGTCAGGTGGTTAATTATCCGAGGCCTGTTTCACCAGCTAACCTGATGGACCAGTGGACCAGATGACCGCTCAGTCCACAGGGAGACTTCCCATCCAGGCTTCCATCTCTGTGTGTGTGTGTGTGTGTGTGTGTGCGTGCCTGTGTGTCACATAGAGAGAGAGGAATAGTGAGAAAATATGTGTCCTAATGTGCCTGTGTATGACTTAGTGTCCCCCCTCCCTTTCACACCACAGTCCAATCAAATACTCTCAGCTAGATCTGTTTTATAGTTTTTTTAAATGCTGCTTTAAAATAAGTTTCAGTTCAGTTATTTTTTCCGACTTACATTCTAATTGTACACTGTGTTTTCATTATTGATCCTTCAAGACACTCATGCTTTGAATCTAAAGTGATTCGTTGTCTAATTGAATCCCTGGATGTCTGGTTCTCTGCAGACTGGAGTCTCCCACCAGGACCCTGAGTCTGGAGGCTCCCAGAGGGGTGGAGGTCAACGCCGGGGTGGGCGACTTCAAGGCCTCCTGCCGGAAAGACCTGTTGCTCCAGTCGTCAGAAGGAGAGGTGAGAGGGGGAGACGGGGGCAGGTTGGAGTGTGTTGGGGTGGGTGTGTTGTTGGGGTGTGTGTGTGTGTTTTAGGAGGGCTACAATACTGATGCTAGTAGCAGGAGTTCATTAAGTGTCTTATTAACCTAACGAGCTCTATCAATCTGCGCAACCTTGTCCAGCTTTGTTCTCCTCTCCATTTATTTGGGGGAGAGATGTGACCTCATTAACGCTGCAGTCATGATGAGGTGCCTGTTATCTGTCTGTCTCTCTGTCTCTGTCTGTCTGCTCTTCGGTCTGTGGCCCAGCGCGCTGTCGAGACTTCCCTGGAGCGAACCTTGTCATTAGCTCTGTAATTAACTCGGAAAGAAAAGCAGTGTTCGCCAAGACTGTGATAGTTTGATAGCATGGAACAGTAGGAGGAAAAATAACTATGCAAGTTCTGACTTATTTGTCGCCTTCTTCTTTTCAAAGCTGATTTTTCAGGGGGAGGGACGGGAAGAGCCTTTCGTCTCATAGTAAATGTTAGTGGCATTTAGAAGGTAACTTACTCCTAAAGCACCACTTCAATCTCTATTAGACTTCCTTGTTGCTATGACCGATAGTGCATCCTGGGCATGTGAGAGGTCACAGGTTAGAGACCAGTGTGATAAGTAAATGTCCCCCTATAGAGTTAGATATCCTGTCTCATATCCTGTCTTTTCAATGTCCAGTTCTACTTCAGGAAGTGCACCCTCTATCCAACTCCATGATGTCCCCTGCGTGTTGTTTGCATGCTAAGCACAATGGCCGCTGCTGAAGTGGAACTGGTTTGTGTGATTGGTCCTAAACAACTCAAGCGTTGTCAGACTTTCAGAGTCCGTCTCCCTGCTGTTACAGGATCACCTTTAAATGAACACTAGCTGGTTCCTGAGATGTGTCCCGCTCTCCTTTCAGCTCCAGGCCCCCAGCCTGGCTTTAGTAACTACACCCGCTATTTAATTAACTTCCAACATCCCTGGTAATAGATCATTGTATATCGTCACTTAACTATAAAAAGGCATTTTTTTTCTTATTTCTCCTCTTCCCTTCTTCTTTTTCATCTCTTTCCTGTATAGGAGATGTCTACCTTGTCTACCTTTAGAGGTAGATCTGGAGTCGAAAGAAATGCACACCTGTTTAGGCTAGTGGAGTAGAACACTTGAAAAAGAAAAGGAGAGCGTCACATCTAGGAGCTCAGATGTAATAATTTAATAACTAAATATGTTTAGACAAGCGGTCTTCATCAGGGTCTGTCTGTCTTCATCAGGGTCTGTCTGTCTTCATCAGGGTCTGTCTGTCTTCATCAGGGTCTGTCTGTCTTCATCGGGGTCTGTCTGTCTTCATCAGGGTCTGTCTGTCTTCATCAGGGTCTGTCTGTCTTCATCAGGGTCTGTCTGTCTTCATCAGGGTCTGTCTGTCTTCATCGGGGTCTGTCTGTCTTCATCAGGGTCTGTCTGTCTTCATCGGGGTCTGTCTGTCTTCATCAGGGTCTGTCTGTCTTCATCAGGGTCTACCATTAGAGGTATATCTGTCTATCTTCATCAGGGTCTGTCTGTCTTCATCAGGGTCTCTCTGTCTTCATCGGGGACTACCTTTAGAGGTAGATCTGTCTGTCTTCATCAGGGTCTGTCTGTCTTCATAAGGGTCTGTCGGTCTTCATCAGGGTCTACCTTTAGAGGTAGATCTGTCTATCTTCATCAGGGTCTGTCTGTCTTCATCAGGGTCTGTCTGTCTTCATCGGGGACTACCATTAGAGGTAGATCTGTCTGTCTTCATCGGGTTCTGTCTGTCTTCATCGGGGTCTGTCTGTCTGTCTTCATCGGGGTCTATCTGTCTTCATCAGGGTCTACCATAAGAGGTAGATCTGTCTGTCTTCATCAGGGTCTGTCTGTCTTCATCAGGGTCTGTCTCTCTTCATCAGCGTCTGTCTGTCTTCATCAGGGTCTGTCTGTCTTCATCGGGGTCTGTCTGTCTTCATCAGGGTCTGTCTGTCTTCATCAGGGTCTACCTTTAGATGTAGATCTGTCTGTCTTCATCAGGGTCTACCATTAGAGGTAGATCTGTCTGTCTTCATAAGGGTCTGTCTGTCTTCATCAGGGTCTACCATTAGAGGTAGATCTGTCTGTCTTCATCAGGGTCTACCTTTAGAGGTAGATCTGTCTGTCTTCATCAGGGTCTACCATTAGAGGTAGATCTGTCTGTCTTCATCAGGGTCTACCATTAGAGGTAGATCTGTCTGTCTTCATCAGGGTCTACCATTAGAGGTAGATCTGTCTGTCTTCATCAGGGTCTGTCTGTCTTCATCAGGGTCTACCTTTAGAGGTAGATCTGTCTGTCTTCATCAGGGTCTACCATTAGAGGTAGATCTGTCTGTCTTCATCAGGGTCTACCATTAGAGGTAGATCTGTCTGTCTTCATCAGGGTCTGTCTGTCTTCATCAGGGTCTACCATTAGAGGTAGATCTGTCTGTCTTCATCAGGGTCTGTCTGTCTTCATCAGGGTCTACCATTAGAGGTAGATCTGTCTGTCTTCATCAGGGTCTGTCTGTCTTCATCAGGGTCTACCATTAGAGGTAGATCTGTCTGTCTTCATCAGGGTCTACCATTAGAGGTAGGACAATGCCCTGAAGAGGAGAAGAGACGATCATAGAGAGTGTAAGACGAGCACTAGACACTTGACACAAAGCATTTTCGGCAAACCGTGGGCTTTGACGCACAACGAGGGGTGTTATGAAACAGATGGATCTCTCTGTAGCCTTAGTGTGACGGAGTTCTGTCAGTCTTTGTGCGGCGTGACACCCAGTGACATGTCCTGACCTTCCTGTCTTCGTCCCGCATTGACTTCCTCCCTCATCAGTCCAGCCCTGGCGGCCACACAAATTACAACTTGTGGGCCTCTATGAGGAAGTTGGGGAACACAGCCAATTAGATTTACTGCTCCTACTTTCCTCTCTCTGTCTTTTTAATTCTCAATTATTCCTCGTGTGATGGAGGACGTTGACAGAAGAAGAGGGAGAAGAGGAGAAAATAGATGTCTCTGTCAATTTGGAAGGGAAGGCAAACCACATCGGACACCGGGGCTTAAGGCGAAATCGATGTTGTCAGCAGCTGGCACTTAAAGGAGCTACATTCAAGTTTAAAAACTTTGGAGAGCCTGGAATTAAATCCAAATGGGTTCGGGTTCCCGATTCGGGAGCATCTTATCGCCTTCTCCGGGATTTCCATTAAAATCAGAGGGAATGAGACTTGACAGAGTCCTCTCGCTCTCCTCTAGTCCCGAGGCCTACTCACTCGCTCTGTCTGTCTCGCTCTCTTTCTCTCATCCCAAGGCCTACTCACTCTATCTTTCTCTCGCTCTCTTTATCTCTGTCTCTCTCTATTTCTTTCTCTCTCTCTGTATTTCTCACTCTCTCTCTCTCTCTCATCCCTAGGTCTCCTTACTCTCCCTTTCTCAACTCTCTCTCTCAGCTCTCCATGTCTCTCTCTCTCAGCTCTCCATGTCTCTCTCTCTCTCCTCTCCATGTCTCTCTCTCCTGTCTCTCTCTCTCATCCCTAGGTCTCCTTACTCTCCCTTTCTCAACTCTCTCTCTCAGCTCTCCATGTCTCTCTCTCTCAATTTCAATAGAATTCTCTCTCTCATTCAGCTCCCCATGTCTCACATGTAAACGGAAAAGAGCAGGCAGGTACTCAAATGAAATCTTGAAGCCTCCAATTGCCCAAAGCCTTTGACTGTCTCTTTTTTTTATTGTACATTAGTGCCATTCAACTTTAAGAGCGGAATATCGTAAAGTTCAATTGCCCTCATTCAACCTATTTAGAGAATGGCTAAGTAGTAATAGAAATAATGCAGTGTAGGTTAAGTGGGAGTTATTCTGAGCTTCTTAGCCTTTTAGCCACTGCTAAAGCTGCACTGAAGTGGATGCTTAGAACTGCTTCCTGTCTCAACTATGTTTGTTGTTGTGGTGGTGGTAACTCACTTCCTCCCCCCGTTCCTTCTCTTTCTCCTCTTCCTCCTCTTCTCCCTCTTTCTCCTCCACCTACTCATCATCAGTCACAACTCTGAAACCTGAGTAGAAACCTACTTCTCATATCTAGTATGGAACATTTGACTGAAATCTGTCATGATCAACCCATATTTTCTCTGACTTTACAGTAAGACATTGAAGGCAGCTGTAATGGCACTTTCAACCAGGGCCCAACTAAATACACCTGTACACATGTAACCACAAAGCTAAGGTGACAAACTAGCACGGGTAACCCATATATGGTCTTACAGTATGTCTAATTTGTTTGAATAAAGATCCAGGCTGCCTCCCAAAAGTTTGCTTTTACAGGCATTTCGCTACACCCGCAATAACATCTGCTAAACACATCTATGTGACTAATAACATTTGATTTGATTTGATGTCACCCTATTCCCTATTTGGTGCACTACTTTTGACCAGGTGCCATACAGTAGCTCTGGTCAAAGTAGTGCACTATAAAGGGAATAGGGCGCCATTTGAGACGTACCCAGATAATGTATTCTCTAGTGTTTGGGAACAGAACTACAGTCTGACTGTAGTTGAGATTTGAGAGAAATAATGGGAAAATCTGTCAAAATGGCAACCAACATAACTAGAGTACCCTACAGTCCCTTCAGGAAGTATTCATACCCCTTGACTTGTTCCACAGTTGTGACTGGCCGGCACGATTCGGTCTTATGTAGCAACATTTTTTATTTTTTTATTTTTACATTGGATAAAAGTAGAGACTCAGAGATAGAAAACGGTATGTCATACAATTCAGTTGAGGAACAATGGGAAAGTAATTCTGCTTTGAAATTTGATAAACTTGTAACCTCACTTTTGACAAAATGACCCTTGAATGTTTTGGTGCATACTGCAGAGCTCTTCGTTGTCTACACTCAACACACCCTCTTAAGCTTTAGCACCACCCATCTCTTTAAGGATTCACGTGAGGCTATGTACTAAACAACCAAACATTTCAAGACTAAAGGCTGGTTTATACCACCGGTCTGTTTGTAATTGTAATCTGGAGTGCCAGAGCGTGCTCTGGGCATTCATAAACTCAGAGCATTGTCAGATTGTCCGTTTAAATTCAGAGCATTTGTCTCTCGGAGCTTTCAGAGTGCACACTGGATGCTCTGGCTGAGTAGGGTAGATCTGAGCGTTCTGATCTAACAACAGCAGTCATGCACCCAAGCTAATGTTGGCTAACTTGCAAGCTACTTCCTGACACAAATGAGAGAACGGCTCACTCATTTTACTCACCCTAGCAGAGCTGTTTGGGATGTTTTTATGTTATCAGAGCATTGGTGACTGCAACGGTGCTGCTGGCAACAATTTAATTACGCTTTTTTGCCCATGTTTACTGCCCATGTTTACTGCCCATGTTTACTGCCCATGTTTACTGCCCATGTTTACTGCCCATGTTTACTGCCCATGTTTACTGCCCATGTTTACTGCCCATGTTTACTGCCGTATTCAACAAGTTCATAAATTCGGCTGTTATTCTGGCAAACTCAGACGAGAGTCCTCTGATATCGGAGTACATAGACATAGTCTATCGACAGTTGTCGCAGTGACGTCATGAACATTCTATTGAAATAGTTGCTTGCATAGTGGAGTCTTTTGTTTAGACGTGTAAGCTAGCTAGCTAAATAACGAACCATAATCCCAACTGATAATGTTACTACCATGCGTGAATCTAGCAATGCAAATGGCTCTGAGATACAAATAATATTACGACACAGATCATACACTTAACGTTAGCTAGCCAGCCAGCCATCTAGCGTTAGCTAGCTAGCGAACAGTATCCTTTAACTTGAAATGAAAACGACTTTCTAACAGAATTTGAAACGTGTAAAGGTGACTAACTCCATTCCATACAAATTTGCGCAACCACAGCATTCAAACGAGGCTGCAATAAAAACTAATGGGACTGTAGCGACTGTGTTGGCAACAAAATCCGGGGTGTGAACTAAGTTTCAATTCAGCATTGATTGCGTGATAATGGACTAATAATATTCGAGAAAGGATGAAAAAACTGACCCCTCTGACGCGGTACGTTACATCGTGACGTGTCACTACGTACTGTACGGCATGCATTTGCAACTAATTTTGTGCCATACAGCCTCTTTCCACCAGGGGTAGCCCGTCTCTCGCATATTAAAAACATTAAAAACAAGAAAGGGACAGGGTAAGGGGGATACCTAGTCAGTTGTCAGTTGTACCTTCTGTGTGTTCTCTTTTCGACTCCGTCTGCATATTTGCAATCAAACGCCAGAATTTTCTCCATCTCCTTGGCTATCATTCTCTAATTCCATGAATTTAAAGCTCTGTCCTCCAGAAAGTGGAGAGCAACACTTATGCTGTTCTACTACGTGATATCTATCAAAAAAGCAGCGTTAGAATGGATTACCAACACATACTGAACAGCTCATATTATAGACAGAACTGTGCTATATGGCAGACCAATCCATACTCATCTCTTGGCATATCCAGCCCACTCATTATCTCAGCAAACCATGGCTAGCGGGAACATTTCTGACTTTTTCCGTGTCTAAACCAACTAGGCTCGTAATTTAACAATTGTATTCGTATTCACAGATGGTATACACGTTTGTTATTAAGGCACATATAAGTTCACTTGTTCCAGAAGGCATTTCTGCCAAAAAACGCATTTACCTTCAAATGGCGCTCCTGTGTAGTAGTGATGCCTGTGTTTAGCTCTATTCCATTTTTTTGTATCCTAAAAAACTTCCTAGTTCTTGCAGATGACAAGCATACCCATGATGTAGCCACCACCATGCTTGAAAATATGAAGAGTGGTACTCAGTGATGGGTTGTGTTGGATTTGCCCCAAACATAAAGCTTTGTATTCAGGACAAAAAGTTCATTTCTTTGCCACCTTTTTGCAGTTTTCCTTTAGTGCCTTGTTGCAAACAGGATGCATGTTTTGGAATATTTTTTATTCTGCACAGGCTTCCTTCATTTCACGTCATTTAGGTTAGTATTGTGGGGTAACTACAATTTTGTTGATCCATCCTCAGTTTTCTCCTATCACGGCCATTAAAATCTGTAACTGTTTTAAAGTCACCATTGGCCTCATGGTGAAGTCCCTGAGTGGTTTCCTTCCCCTCCGGCAACTGAGTTAGTAAGGACGCCTGTATCTTGGTAGTGACTGGGTGTATTGATACACCATCCAAAGTGAAATAAATAACTTCACCATGTTCAAAGGGATATTCAATGTTATTTTTTTGTTTTTTTGACCCATCTACTATTACGTGCCCTTCTTTACGATGCATTGGAACACCTCCCTGGTCTTTGTGGTTGAATCTGTGTTTGAAATTCACTGCTGGACTGAAGGACCTTACAGTAACACTAATTGTATGTGTGGGGTCAGGAGATAAGGTAGTCAATCCAAAATAATCTTAAACTCTATAATTGCACAAAGTCTGTCCAATTTATTATGTGTCTTGTTAAGCAAATTACTCCTGAACAAATTTAGGCTTTTCATAACAAAGGGGTTAAATATTTATTGACTCAAGACATTTAATTGTTTCATTCTTAATGAATTTTTAAGAATTTATAAAAACATAATTCCACTTTGACATTATGGGGTATTGTGTAAATCTAAATTTAATACATTTTAAATTCCGGCTGTAACACAACAACATTTGTAAAAGTCAAGGGGTGTGAATCATTTCTGAATGCTCTGTATGTTATCAACCATCAGTTCAGAAATGATAAATCACAGCTGTCCAATGTTTGGCAATGATGATGGAAGCCATGACGGTGGCGGGGTCTGCGTTCTGTCTGACATTGTCCTAGTGTCACGCTGAGGCAGCAGAAAGGCGCACCCACACACACACACACACACACACACACACACACACACACACACACACACACACACACACACACACACACACACACACACACACACACACACACACACACACACACACACACACACACACACACACACACACACACACACACGCACACACACACGCTTCTAAAAGACCTATAGGACAGGCTTCCTTCATTGTTGTGTCTTTGTCCCCTCTGTCTGTGTGCATTATGCCGTCACTACAGCTGGACTAGGTCTCAGGTTTATTATGGTGGTCAGTACAGTACTAGGGTCTGTCACTAGGTCTCAGGTTTGTGGTGGTCAGTACAGTACTAGGGTCTGTCACTACAGCTGGACTAGGTCTCAGGTTTGTGGTGGTCAGTACAGTACTAGGGTCTGTCACTACAGCTGGACTAGGTCTCAGGTTTATTATGGGGTCAGTACAGTACTAGGGTCTGTCACTAGGTCTCAGGTTTATTATGGTGGTCAGTACAGTACTAGGGTCTGTCACTAGGTCTCAGGTTTATTATGGTGGTCAGTACAGTACTAGGGTCTGTCACTACAGCTGGACTAGGTCTCAGGTTTATTATGGTGGTCAGTACAGTACTAGGGTCTGTCACTACAGCTGGACTAGGTCTCAGGTTTATTATGGTGGTCAGTACAGTACTAGGGTCTGTCACTAGGTCTCAGGTTTATTATGGTGGTCAGTACAGTACTGGGTCTGTTACTAGGTCTCAGGTTTATTATGGTGGTCAGTACAATACTAGGGTCTGTCACTAGGTCTCAGGTTTATTATGGGGGTCAGTACAGTACTAGGGTCTGTCACTACAGCTGGACTAGGTATCAGGTTTATTATGGTGGTCAGTACAGTACTAGGGTCTGTCACTACAGCTGGACTAGGTCTCAGGTTTATTATGGTGGTCAGTACAGTACTAGGGTCTGTCACTACAGCTGGACTAGGTCTCAGGTTTATTATGGGGGTCAGTACAGTACTAGGGTCTGTCACTACAGCTGGACTAGGTCTCAGGTTTATTATGGTGGTCAGTACAGTACTAGGGTCTGTCACTAGGTCTCAGGTTTATTATGGTGGTCAGTACAGTACTAGGGTCTGTTACTACAGCTGGACTAGATCTCAGGTTTATTATGGGGTCAGTACAGTACTAGGGTCTGTCACTACAGCTGGACTAGGTCTCAGGTTTATTATGGTGGTCAGTACAGTACTAGGGTCTGTCACTACAGCTGGACTAGGTCTCAGGTTTATTATGGTGGTCAGTACAGTACTAGGGTCTGTTACTACAGCTGGACTAGATCTCAGGTTTATTATGGGGGTCAGTACAGTACTAGGGTCTGTCACTACAGCTGGACTAGGTCTCAGGTTTATTATGGTGGTCAGTACAGTACTAGGGTCTGTCACTAGGTCTCAGGTTTATTATGGTGGTCAGTACAGTACTAGGGTCTGTCACTAGGTCTCAGGTTTATTATGGGGGTCAGTACAGTACTAGGGTCTGTCACTACAGCTGGACTAGGTCTCAGGTTTGTGGTGGTCAGTACAGTACTAGGGTCTGTCACTACAGCTGGACCAGGTATCAGGTTTATTATGGTGGTCAGTACAGTACTAGGGTCTGTCACTACAGCTGGACTAGGTCTCAGGTTTATTATGGTGGTCAGTACAGTACTAAGGTCTGTTACTAGGTCTCAGGTTTATTATGGTGGTCAGTACAGTACTTGGGTCTGTCACTAGGTCTCAGGTTTATTATGAGGGTCAGTACAGTACTAGGGTCTGTCACTACAGCTGGACTAGGTCTCAGGTTTATTATGGGGGTCAGTACAGTACTAGGGTCTGTCACTACAGCTGGACTAGGTCTCAGGTTTATTATGGGGGTCAGTACAGTACTAGGGTCTGTCACTACAGCTCAGGTTTATTATGGTGGTCTCAGGTTTGTTACGGTGGTCAGTACAGTACTAGGGTCTGTCACTACAGCTGGACTAGGTCTCAGGTTTATTATGGGGGTCAGTACAGTACTAGGGTCTGTCACTAGGTCTCAGGTTTATTATGGTGGTCAGTACAGTACTAGGGTCTGTTACTACAGCTGGACTAGATCTCAGGTTTATTATGGGGTCAGTACAGTACTAGGGTCTGTCACTACTGCTGGACTAGGTCTCAGGTTTATTATGGTGGTCAGTACAGTACTAGGGTCTGTCACTACAGCTGGACTAGGTCTCAGGTTTATTATGGTGGTCAGTACAGTACTAGGGTCTGTCACTAGGTCTCAGGTTTATTATGGTGGTCAGTACAGTACTAGGGTCTGTCACTACAGCTGGACTAGGTCTCAGGTTTGTGGTGGTCAGTACAGTACTAGGGTCTGTCACTACAGCTGGACTAGGTCTCAGGTTTATTATGGGGTCAGTACAGTACTAGGGTCTGTCACTACAGCTGGACTAGGTCTCAGGTTTATTATGGTGGTCAGTACAGTACTAGGGTCTGTCACTACAGCTGGACTAGGTCTCAGGTTTATTATGGTGGTCAGTACAGTACTAGGGTCTGTCACTAGGTCTCAGGTTTATTATGGTGGTCAGTACAGTACTAGGGTCTGTCACTAGGTCTCAGGTTTATTATGGTGGTCAGTACAGTACTAGGGTCTGTGACTACAGCTGGACTAGGTCTCAGGGTTATTATGGTGGTCAGTACAGTACTAGGGTCTGTCACTAGGTCTCAGGTTTATTGTGGTGGTCAGTACAGTACTAGGGTCTGTCACTAGGTCTCAGGTTTATTATGGTGGTCAGTACAGTACTAGGGTCTGTCACTAGGTCTCAGGTTTATTATGGTGGTCAGTACAGTACTAGGACCTGTCACTAGGTCTCAGGTTTATTATGGTGGTCAGTACAGTACTAGGGTCTGTCACTAGGTCTCAGGTTTATTATGGTGGTCAGTACAGTACTAGGGTCTGTCACTAGGTTTCAGGTTTATTATGGTGGTCAGTACAGTACTAGGGTCTGTCACTAGGTCTCAGGTTTATTATGGTGGTCAGTACAGTACTAGGGTCTGTCACTACAGCTGGACTAGGTCTCAGGTTTATTATGGTGGTCAGTACAGTACTAGGGTCTGTCACTACAGCTGGACTAGGTCTCAGGTTTGTGGTGGTCAGTACAGTACTAGGGTCTGTCACTACAGCTGGACTAGGTCTCAGGTTTATTATGGTGGTCAGTACAGTACTAGGGTCTGTCACTAGGTCTCAGGTTTGTTATGGTGGTCAGTACAGTACTAGGGTCTGTCACTACAGCTGGACTAGGTCTCAGGTTTGTTATGGTGGTCAGTACAGTACTAGGGTCTGTCACTACAGCTGGACTAGGTCTCAGGTTTATTATGGTGGTCAGTACAGTACTAGGGTCTGTCACTAGGTCTCAGGTTTATTATGGTGGTCAGTACAGTACTAGGGTCTGTCACTAGGTCTCAGGTTTATTATGGTGGTCAGTACAGTACTAGGGTCTGTCACTACAGCTGGACTAGGTCTCAGGTTTATTATGGTGGTCAGTACAGTACTAGGGTCTGTCACTACAGCTGGACTAGGTCTCAGGTTTATTATGGTGGTCAGTACAGTACTAGGGTCTGTCACTAGGTCTCAGGTTTATTATGGTGGTCAGTACAGTACTAGGGCCTGTCACTAGGTCTCAGGTTTATTATGGTGGTCAGTACAGTACTTGGGTCTGTCACTAGGTCTCAGGTTTATTATGAGGGTCAGTACAGTACTAGGGTCTGTCACTACAGCTGGACTAGGTCTCAGGTTTATTATGGGGGTCAGTACAGTACTAGGGTCTGTCACTACAGCTGGACTAGGTCTCAGGTTTATTATGGTGGTCAGTACAGTACTAGGGTCTGTCACTACAGCTGGACTAGGTCTCAGGTTTATTATGGGGGTCAGTACAGTACTAGGGTCTGTCACTACAGCTGGACTAGGTCTCAGGTTTATTATGGTGGTCAGTACAGTACTAGGGTCTGTCACTAGGTCTCAGGTTTATTATGGTGGTCAGTACAGTACTAGGGTCTGTTACTACAGCTGGACTAGGTCTCAGGTTTATTATGGGGGTCAGTACAGTACTAGGGTCTGTCACTACAGCTGGACTAGGTCTCAGGTTTATTATGGTGGTCAGTACAGTACTAGGGTCTGTCACTACAGCTGGACTAGGTCTCAGGTTTATTATGGTGGTCAGTACAGTACTAGGGTCTGTCACTACAGCTGGACTAGGTCTCAGGTTTATTATGGTGGTCAGTACAGTACTAGGGTCTGTCACAGCTGGACTAGGTCTCAGGTTTATTATGGTGGTCAGTACAGTACTAGGGTCTGTCACTCAGCTGGACTAGGTCTCAGGTTTATTATGGTGGTCAGTACAGCTGGGTCTGTCACTAGGTCTCAGGTTTATTATGGTGGTCAGTACAGTACTAGGGTCTGTCACTAGGTCTCAGGTTTATTATGGGGGTCAGTACAGTACTAGGGTCTGTCACTACAGCTGGACTAGGTCTCAGGTTTGTGGTGGTCAGTACAGTACTAGGGTCTGTCACTACAGCTGGACCAGGTATCAGGTTTATTATGGTGGTCAGTACAGTACTAGGGTCTGTCACTACAGCTGGACTAGGTCTCAGGTTTATTATGGTGGTCAGTACAGTACTAAGGTCTGTTACTAGGTCTCAGGTTTATTATGGTGGTCAGTACAGTACTTGGGTCTGTCACTAGGTCTCAGGTTTATTATGAGGGTCAGTACAGTACTAGGGTCTGTCACTACAGCTGGACTAGGTCTCAGGTTTGTGGTGGTCAGTACAGTACTAGGGTCTGTCACTACAGCTGGACTAGGTCTCAGGTTTATTATGGTGGTCAGTTCAGTAGTAGGGTCTGTCACTAGGTCTCAGGTTTATTATGGTGGTCAGTACAGTACTAGGATCTGTTACTAGGTCTCAGGTTTATTACAGTGGTCAGTACAGTACTAGGGTCTGTGACTACAGCTGGACTAGGTCTCAGGTTTATTATGGGGGTCAGTACAGTACTAGGGTCTGTCACTAGGTCTCCGGTTTATTATGGCGGTCAGTACAGTACTAGGGTCTGTTACTACAGCTGGACTAGATCTCAGGGTTATTATGGGGGTCAGTACAGTACTAGGGTCTGTCACTACAGCTGGACTAGGTCTCAGGTTTATTATGGTGGTCAGTACAGTACTAGGGTCTGTCACTAGGTCTCAGGTTTATTGTGATGGTCAGTACAGTACTAGGGTCTGTCACTAGGTCTCAGGTTTATTATGGTGGTCAGTACAGTACTAGGGTCTGTCACTACAGCTGGACTAGGTCTCAGGTTTATTATGGTGGTCAGTACAGTACTAGGGTCTGTCACTAGGTCTCAGGTTTATTGTGGTGGTCAGTATAGTACTAGGGTCTGTCACTAGGTCTCAGGTTTATTATGGTGGTCAGTACAGTACTAGGGTCTGTCACTACAGCTGGACTAGGTCTCAGGTTTATTATGGTGGTCAGTACAGTACTAGGGTCTGTCACTACAGCTGGACTAGGTCTCAGGTTTGTGGTGGTCAGTACAGTACTAGGGTCTGTCACTACAGCTGGACTAGGTATCAGGTTTATTATGGTGGTCAGTACAGTACTAGGGTCTGTCACTACAGCTGGACTAGGTCTCAGGTTTATTATGGGGGTCAGTACAGTACTAGGGTCTGTCACTACAGCTGGACTAGGTCTCAGGTTTATTATGGTGGTCAGTACAGTACTAGGGTCTGTCACTAGGTCTCAGGTTTATTGTGGTGGTCAGTACAGTACTAGGGTCTGTCACTAGGTCTCAGGTTTATTATGGTGGTCAATACAGTACTAGGGTCTGTGACTACAGCTGGACTAGGTCTCAGGTTTATTATGGTGGTCAGTACAGTACTAGGGTCTGTCACTAGGTCTCAGGTTTATTGTGGTGGTCAGTACAGTATTAGGGTCTGTCACTAGGCCTCAGGTTTATTATGGTGGTCAGTACAGTACTAGGGTCTGTCACTAGGTCTCAGGTTTATTATGGTGGTCAGTACAGTACTATGGTCTGTCACTAGGTCTCAGGTTTATTGTGGTGGTCAGTACAGTACTAGGGTCTGTCACTAGGCCTCAGGTTTATTGTGGTGGTCAGTACAGTACTAGGGCCTGTCACTACAGCTGGACTAGGTTCTCAGGTTTATTATGGTGGTCAGTACAGTACTAGGGTCTGTCACTACAGCTGGACTAGGTCTCAGGTTTGTGGTGGTCAGTACAGTACTAGGGTCTGTCACTACAGCTGGACTAGGTCTCAGGTTTATTATGGTGGTCAGTACAGTACTAGGGTCTGTCACTAGGTCTCAGGTTTGTGGTGGTCAGTACAGTACTAGGGTCTGTCACTACAGCTGGACTAGGTCTCAGGTTTGTGGTGGTCAGTACAGTACTAGGGTCTGTCACTACAGCTGGACTAGGTCTCAGGTTTATTGCGATGGTCAGTACAGTACTAGGGTCTGTCACTAGGTCTCAGGTTTATTATGGTGGTCAGTACAGTACTAGGGTCTGTCACTAGGTTTCAGGTTTATTATGGTGGTCAGTACAGTACTAGGGTCTGTCACTACAGCTGGACTAGGTCTCAGGTTTATTATGGTGGTCAGTACAGTACTAGGGTCTGTCACTACAGCTGGACTAGGTCTCAGGGTTATTATGGTGGTCAGTACAGTACTAGGGTCTGTCACTAGGTCTCAGGTTTATTATGGTGGTCAGTACAGTACTAGGGTCTGTTACTAGGTCTCAGGTTTATTATGGTGGTCAGTACAGTACTAGGGTCTGTCACTAGGTCTCAGGTTTATTATGGTGGTCAGTACAGTACTAGGGTCTGTCACTACAGCTGGACTAGGTCTCAGGTTTGTGGTGGTCAGTACAGTACTAGGGTCTGTCACTACAGCTGGACTAGGTATCAGGTTTATTATGGTGGTCAGTACAGTACTAGGACCTGTCACTACAGCTGGACTAGGTCTCAGGTTTATTATGGTGGTCAGTACAGTACTAGGGTCTGTCACTACAGCTGGACTAGGTCTCAGGTTTATTATGGTGGTCAGTACAGTACTAGGGTCTGTCACTAGGTCTCAGGTTTATTATGGTGGTCAGTACAGTACTAGGGTCTGTTACTACAGCTGGACTAGATCTCAGGTTTATTATGGGGGTCAGTACAGTACTAGGGTCTGTCACTACAGCTGGACTAGGTCTCAGGTTTATTATGGTGGTCAGTACAGTACTAGGGTCTGTCACTACAGCTGGACTAGGTCTCAGGTTTATTATGGTGGTCAGTACAGTACTAGGGTCTGTTACTACAGCTGGACTAGGTCTCAGGTTTATTATGGTGGTCAGTACAGTACTAGGATCTGTCACAGCTGGACTAGGTCTCAGGTTTATTATGGTGGTCAGTACAGTACTAGGGTCTGTCACTAGGTCTCAGGTTTATTATGGTGGTCAGTACAGTACTAGGGTCTGTCACTAGGTCTCAGGTTTAGTATGGGGGTCAGTACAGTACTAGGGTCTGTCACTACAGCTGGACTAGGTCTCAGGTTTGTGGTGGTCAGTACAGTACTAGGATCTGTCACTACAGCTGGACTAGGTCTCAGGTTTATTATGGTGGTCAGTACAGTACTAGGGTCTGTCACTAGGTCTCAGTTTTATTATGGTGGTCAGTACAGTACTAGGGTCTGTCACTAGGTCTCAGGTTTATTATGGGGGTCAGTACAGTACTAGGGTCTGTCACTACAGCTGGACTAGGTCTCAGGTTTGTGGTGGTCAGTACAGTACTAGGGTCTGTCACTACAGCTGGACCAGGTATCAGGTTTATTATGGTGGTCAGTACAGTACTAGGGTCTGTCACTAGGTCTCAGGTTTATTATGGTGGTCAGTACAGTACTAAGGTCTGTTACTAGGTCTCAGGTTTATTATGGTGGTCAGTACAGTACTTGGGTCTGTCACTAGGTCTCAGGTTTATTATGAGGGTCAGTACAGTACCAGGGTCTGTCACTACAGCTGGACTAGGTATCAGGTTTATTATGGTGGTCAGTACAGTACTAGGGTCTGTCACTACAGCTGGACTAGGTCTCAGGTTTATTATGGGGGTCAGTTCAGTAGTAGGGTCTGTCACTAGGTCTCAGGTTTATTATGGTGGTCAGTACAGTACTAGGATCTGTTACTAGGTCTCAGGTTTATTACAGTGGTCAGTACAGTACTAGGGTCTGTGACTACAGCTGGACTAGGTCTCAGGTTTATTATGGGGGTCAGTACAGTACTAGGGTCTGTCACTAGGTCTCAGGTTTATTATGGTGGTCAGTACAGTACTAGGGTCTGTCACTACAGCTGGACTAGGTCTCAGGTTTATTATGGTGGTCAGTACAGTACTAGGGTCTGTCACTACAGCTGGACTAGGTCTCAGGTTTATTATGGTGGTCAATACAGTACTAGGGTCTGTCACTAGGTCTCAGGTTTATTATGGTGGTCAGTACAGTACTAGGGTCTGTCACTACAGCTGGACTAGGTCTCAGGTTTATTATGGTGGTCAGTACAGTACTAGGGTCTGTCACTAGGTCTCAGGTTTATTGTGGTGGTCAGTACAGTACTAGGGTCTGTCACTAGGTCTCAGGTTTATTATGGTGGTCAGTACAGTACTAGGGTCTGTCACTACAGCTGGACTAGGTCTCAGGTTTATTATGGTGGTCAGTACAGTACTAGGGTCTGTCACTACAGCTGGACTAGGTCTCAGGTTTATTATGGTGGTCAATACAGTACTAGGGTCTGTCACTAGGTCTCAGGTTTATTATGGTGGTCAGTACAGTACTAGGGTCTGTCACTACAGCTGGACTAGGTCTCAGGTTTGTGGTGGTCAGTACAGTACTAGGGTCTGTCACTACAGCTGGACTAGGTATCAGGTTTATTATGGTGGTCAGTACAGTACTAGGGTCTGTCACTACAGCTGGACTAGGTCTCAGGTTTATTATGGGGGTCAGTACAGTACTAGGGTCTGTCACTACAGCTGGACTAGGTCTCAGGTTTATTATGGTGGTCAGTACAGTACTAGGGTCTGTCACTAGGTCTCAGGTTTATTGTGGTGGTCAGTACAGTACTAGGGTCTGTCACTAGGTCTCAGGTTTATTATGGTGGTCAGTACAGTACTAGGGTCTGTGACTACAGCTGGACTAGGTCTCAGGTTTATTATGGTGGTCAGTACAGTACTATGGTCTGTCACTAGGTCTCAGGTTTATTGTGGTGGTCAGTACAGTACTAGGGTCTGTCACTAGGCCTCAGGTTTATTATGGTGGTCAGTACAGTACTAGGGTCTGTCACTAGGTCTCAGGTTTATTATGGTGGTCAGTACTGTACTAGGACCTGTCACTAGGTCTCAGGTTTATTATGGTGGTCAGTACAGTACTAGGGTCTGTCACTAGGTCTCAGGTTTATTATGGTGGTCAGTACAGTACTAGGGTCTGTCACTAGGTTTCAGGTTTATTATGGTGGTCAGTACAGTACTAGGGTCTGTCACTAGGTCTCAGGTTTATTATGGTGGTCAGTACAGTACTAGGGTCTGTCACTACAGCTGGACTAGGTCTCAGGTTTATTATGGGGGTCAGTACAGTACTAGGGTCTGTCACTACAGCTGGACTAGGTCTCAGGTTTATTATGGTGGTCAGTACAGTACTAGGGTCTGTCACTAGGTCTCAGGTTTATTGTGGTGGTCAGTACAGTACTAGGGTCTGTCACTAGGCCTCAGGTTTATTATGGTGGTCAGTACTGTACTAGGGTCTGTCACTAGGTCTCAGGTTTATTATGGTGGTCAGTACAGTACTAGGTCTGTCACTAGGTCTCAGGTTTATTATGGTGGTCAGTACAGTACTAGGGTCTGTCACTAGGTCTCAGGTTTATTATGGTGGTCAGTACAGTACTAGGGTCTGTCACTACAGCTGGACTCTCAGGTTTATTATGGTGGTCAGTACAGTACTAGGGTCTGTCACTACAGCTGGACTAGGTCTCAGGTTTATTATGGTGGTCAGTACAGTACTAGGGTCTGTCACTACAGCTGGACTAGGTCTCAGGTTTATTATGGTGGTCAGTACAGTACTAGGGTCTGTCACTAGGTCTCAGGTTTATGGTGGTCAGTACAGTACTAGGGTCTGTCACTACAGCTGGACTAGGTCTCAGGTTTGTGGTGGTCAGTACAGTACTAGGGTCTGTCACTACAGCTGGACTAGGTCTCAGGTTTATTATGGTGGTCAGTACAGTACTAGGGTCTGTCACTAGGTCTCAGGTTTATTCTGGTGGTCAGTACAGTACTAGGGTCTGTCACTAGGTTTCAGGTTTATTATGGTGGTCAGTACAGTACTAGGGTCTGTCACTACAGCTGGACTAGGTCTCAGGTTTATTATGGTGGTCAGTACAGTACTAGGGTCTGTCACTACAGCTGGACTAGGTCTCAGGTTTATTATGGTGGTCAGTACAGTACTAGGGTCTGTCACTAGGTCTCAGGTTTATTATGGTGGTCAGTACAGTACTAGGGTCTGTTACTAGGTCTCAGGTTTATTATGGTGGTCAGTACAGTACTAGGGTCTGTCACTAGGTCTCAGGTTTATTATGGGGTCAGTACAGTACTAGGGTCTGTCACTACAGCTGGACTAGGTCTCAGGTTTGTGGTGGTCAGTACAGTACTAGGGTCTGTCACTACAGCTGGACTAGGTATCAGGTTTATTATGGTGGTCAGTACAGTACTAGGGTCTGTCACTACAGCTGGACTAGGTCTCAGGTTTATTATGGGGGTCAGTACAGTACTAGGGTCTGTCACTACAGCTGGACTAGGTCTCAGGTTTATTATGGTGGTCAGTACAGTACTAGGGTCTGTCACTAGGTCTCAGGTTTATTATGGTGGTCAGTACAGTACTAGGGTCTGTGACTACAGCTGGACTAGGTCTCAGGTTTATTATGGTGGTCAGTACAGTACTAGGGTCTGTCACTACAGCTGGACTAGGTCTCAGGTTTATT
Source organism: Oncorhynchus tshawytscha (assembly GCF_018296145.1). Lineage (NCBI taxonomy): Eukaryota > Metazoa > Chordata > Actinopteri > Salmoniformes > Salmonidae > Oncorhynchus > Oncorhynchus tshawytscha. The sequence continues at coordinate 58,409,674 of NC_056431.1, forward strand.
ATGGTGGTCAGTACAGTACTAGGGTCTGTCACTACAGCTGGACTAGGTCTCAGGTTTATTATGGTGGTCAGTACAGTACTAGGGTCTGTTACTACAGCTGGACTAGGTCTCAGGTTTATTATGGTGGTCAGTACAGTACTAGGATCTGTCATTACAGCTGGACTAGGTCTCAGGTTTATTATGGTGGTCAGTACAGTACTAGGTCTGTCACTAGGTCTCAGGTTTATTATGGTGGTCAGTACAGTACTAGGGTCTGTCACTAGGTCTCAGGTTTATTATGGGGGTCAGTACAGTACTAGGGTCTGTCACTACAGCTGGACTAGGTCTCAGGTTTGTGGTGGTCAGTACAGTACTAGGATATGTCACTACAGCTGGACTAGGTCTCAGGTTTATTATGGTGGTCAGTACAGTACTAGGGTCTGTCACTAGGTCTCAGGTTTATTATGGTGGTCAGTACAGTACTAGGGTCTGTCACTAGGTCTCAGGTTTATTATGGGGGTCAGTACAGTACTAGGGTCTGTCACTACAGCTGGACTAGGTCTCAGGTTTGTGGTGGTCAGTACAGTACTAGGGTCTGTCACTACAGCTGGACCAGGTATCAGGTTTATTATGGTGGTCAGTACAGTACTAGGGTCTGTCACTACAGCTGGACCAGGTATCAGGTTTATTATGGTGGTCAGTACAGTACTAAGGTCTGTTACTAGGTCTCAGGTTTATTATGGTGGTCAGTACAGTACTTGGGTCTGTCACTAGGTCTCAGGTTTATTATGAGGGTCAGTACAGTACTAGGGTCTGTCACTACAGCTGGACTAGGTCTCAGGTTTGTGGTGGTCAGTACAGTACCAGGGTCTGTCACTACAGCTGGACTAGGTCTCAGGTTTATTATGGTGGTCAGTTCAGTACTAGGGTCTGTCACTAGGTCTCAGGTTTATTATGGTGGTCAGTACAGTACTAGGATCTGTTACTAGGTCTCAGGTTTATTATGGTGGTCAGTACAGTACTAGGGTCTGTCACTAAAGCTGGACTAGGTCTCAGGTTTATTATGGGGGTCAGTACAGTACTAGGGTCTGTCACTAGGTCTCAGGTTTATTATGGTGGTCAGTACAGTACTGGTCTGTCACTACAGCTGGACTAGGTCTCAGGTTTATTATGGTGGTCAGTACAGTACTAGGGTCTGTCACTACAGCTGGACTAGGTCTCAGGTTTATTATGGTGGTCAATACAGTACTAGGGTCTGTCACTAGGTCTCAGGTTTATTATGGTGGTCAGTACAGTACTAGGGTCTGTCACTACAGCTGGACTAGGTCTCAGGTTTATTATGGTGGTCAGTACAGTACTAGGGTCTGTCACTAGGTCTCAGGTTTATTGTGGTGGTCAGTATAGTACTAGGGTCTGTCACTAGGTCTCAGGTTTATTATGGTGGTCAGTACAGTACTAGGGTCTGTCACTACAGCTGGACTAGGTCTCAGGTTTATTATGGTGGTCAGTACAGTACTAGGGTCTGTCACTACAGCTGGACTAGGTCTCAGGTTTATTATGGTGGTCAATACAGTACTAGGGTCTGTCACTAGGTCTCAGGTTTATTATGGTGGTCAGTACAGTACTAGGGTCTGTCACTACAGCTGGACTAGGTCTCAGGTTTGTGGTGGTCAGTACAGTACTAGGGTCTGTCACTACAGCTGGACTAGGTATCAGGTTTATTATGGTGGTCAGTACAGTACTAGGGTCTGTCACTACAGCTGGACTAGGTCTCAGGTTTATTATGGGGGTCAGTACAGTACTAGGGTCTGTCACTACAGCTGGACTAGGTCTCAGGTTTATTATGGTGGTCAGTACAGTACTAGGGTCTGTCACTAGGTCTCAGGTTTATTGTGGTGGTCAGTACAGTACTAGGGTCTGTCACTAGGTCTCAGGTTTATTATGGTGGTCAGTACAGTACTAGGGTCTGTGACTACAGCTGGACTAGGTCTCAGGTTTATTATGGTGGTCAGTACAGTACTATGGTCTGTCACTAGGTCTCAGGTTTATTGTGGTGGTCAGTACAGTACTAGGGTCTGTCACTAGGCCTCAGGTTTATTATGGTGGTCAGTACAGTACTAGGGTCTGTCACTAGGTCTCAGGTTTATTATGGTGGTCAGTACTGTACTAGGACCTGTCACTAGGTCTCAGGTTTATTATGGTGGTCAGTACAGTACTAGGGTCTGTCACTAGGTCTCAGGTTTATTATGGTGGTCAGTACAGTACTAGGGTCTGTCACTAGGTTTCAGGTTTATTATGGTGGTCAGTACAGTACTAGGGTCTGTCACTAGGTCTCAGGTTTATTGTGGTGGTCAGTACAGTACTAGGGCCTGTCACTACAGCTGGACTAGGTCTCAGGTTTATTATGGTGGTCAGTACAGTACTAGGGTCTGTCACTACAGCTGGACTAGGTCTCAGGTTTGTGGTGGTCAGTACAGTACTAGGGTCTGTCACTACAGCTGGACTAGGTATCAGGTTTATTATGGTGGTCAGTACAGTACTAGGGTCTGTCACTACAGCTGGACTAGGTCTCAGGTTTATTATGGTGGTCAGTACAGTACTAGGGTCTGTCACTAGGTCTCAGGTTTATTGTGGTGGTCAGTACAGTACTAGGGTCTGTCACTAGGTCTCAGGTTTATTATGGTGGTCAGTACAGTACTAGGGTCTGTCACTAGGTCTCAGGTTTATTATGGTGGTCAGTACAGTACTAGGGTCTGTCACTAGGTTTCAGGTTTATTATGGTGGTCAGTACAGTACTAGGGTATGTCACTAGGTCTCAGGTTTATTGTGGTGGTCAGTACAGTACTAGGGTCTGTCACTAGGTCTCAGGTTTATTATGGTGGTCAGTACAGTAATAGGGTCTGTCACTACAGCTGGACTAGGTCTCAGGTTTATTATGGGGTTCAGTACAGTACTAGGGCCTGTCACTACAGCTGGACTAGGTCTCAGGTTTATTATGGTGGTCAGTACAGTACTAGGGTCTGTCACTACAGCTGGACTAGGTCTCAGGTTTATTATGGTGGTCAGTACAGTACTAGGGTCTGTCACTACAGCTGGACTAGGTCTCAGGTTTATTATGGTGGTCAGTACAGTACTAGGGTCTGTCACTACAGCTGGACTAGGTCTCAGGTTTATTATGGTGGTCAGTACAGTACTAGGGTCTGTCACTACAGCTGGACTAGGTCTCAGGTTTATTATGGTGGTCAGTACAGTACTAGGGTCTGTCACTACAGCTGGACTAGGTCTCAGGTTTATTATGGTGGTCAGTACAGTACTAGGGTCTGTCACTAGGTCTCAGGTTTATTATGGTGGTCAGTACAGTACTAGGGTCTGTCACTACAGCTGGACTAGGTCTCAGGTTTATTATGGTGGTCAGTACAGTACTAGGGTCTGTCACTAGGTCTCAGGTTTATTATGGAGGTCAGTACAGTACTAGAGTCTGTCACTACAGCTGGACTAGGTCTCAGGTTTATTATGGTGGTCAGTAACGTACTAGGGTCTGTCACTACAGCTGGACTAGGTCTCAGGTTTATTATGGTGGTCAGTACAGTACTAGGCTCTGTCACTAAAGCTGGACTAGGTCTCAGGTTTATTATGGGGGTCAGTACAGTACTAGGGTCTGTCACTAGGTCTCAGGTTTATTGTGGTGGTCAGTACAGTACTAGGGTCTGTCACTAGGTCTCAGGTTTATTATGGAGGTCAGTACAGTACTAGAGTCTGTCACTACAGCTGGACTAGGTCTCAGGTTTATTATGGTGGTCAGTACAGTACTAGGGTCTGTCACTACAGCTGGACTAGGTCTCAGGTTTATTATGGGGGTCAGTACAGTACTAGGGTCTGTCACTAGGTCTCAGGTTTATTATGGTGGTCAGTACAGTACTAGGGTCTGTCACTACAGCTGGACTAGGTCTCAGGTTTATTATGGTGGTCAGTACAGTACTAGGGTCTGTCACTAAAGCTGGACTAGGTCTCAGGTTTATTATGGGGGTCAGTACAGTACTAGGGTCTGTCACTAGGTCTCAGGTTTATTGTGGTGATCAGTACAGTACTAGGGTCTGTCACTACAGCTGGACTAGGTCTCAGGTTTATTATGGTGGTCAGTACAGTACTAGGGTCTGTCACTAGGTTTCAGGTTTATTATGGTGGTCAGTACAGTACTAGGATCTGTCACTACAGCTGGACTAGGTCTCAGGTTTATTATGGTGGTCAGTACAGTACTAGGGTCTGTCACTAGGTCTCAGGTTTATTATGGTGGTCAGTACAGTACTAGGGTCTGTGACTACAGCTGGACTAGGTCTCAGGTTTATTATGGTGGTCAGTACAGTACTATGGTCTGTCACTAGGTCTCAGGTTTATTGTGGTGGTCAGTACAGTACTAGGGTCTGTCACTAGGTCTCAGGTTTATTATGGTGGTCAGTACAGTACTAGGGTCTGTCACTAGGTCTCAGGTTTATTCTGGTGGTCAGTACAGTACTAGGGTCAGTCACTAGGTTTCAGGTTTATTATGGTGGTCAGTACAGTACTAGGGTATGTCACTAGGTCTCAGGTTTATTGTGGTGGTCAGTACAGTACTAGGGTCTGTCACTAGGTCTCAGGTTTATTATGGTGGTCAGTACAGTACTAGGGTCTGTCACTAGGTCTCAGGTTTATTATGGTGGTCAGTACAGTAATAGGGTCTGTCACTACAGCTGGACTAGGTCTCAGGTTTATTATGGGGTTCAGTACAGTACTAGGGCCTGTCACTACAGCTGGACTAGGTCTCAGGTTTATTATGGTGGTCAGTACAGTACTAGGGTCTGTCACTACAGCTGGACTAGGTCTCAGGTTTATTATGGTGGTCAGTACAGTACTAGGGTCTGTCACTAGGTCTCAGGTTTATTATGGTGGTCAGTACAGTACTAGGGTCTGTCACTAGGTCTCAGGTTTATTATTGTGGTCAGTACAGTACTAGGGTTTGTCACTACAGCTGGACTAGGTCTCAGGTTTATTATGGTGGTCAGTACAGTACTAGGGTCTGTCACTACAGTTGGACTAGGTCTCAGGTTTATTATGGTGGTCAGTACAGTACAGTACTAGGGTCTGTCACTACAGCTGGACTAGGTCTCAGGTTTATTATGGTGGTCAGTACAGTACTAGGGTCTGTCACTACAGCTGGACTAGGTCTCAGGTTTATTATGGGGGTCAGTACAGTACTAGGGTCTGTCACTAGGTCTCAGGTTTATTGTGGTGGTCAGTACAGTACTAGGGTCTGTCACTAGGTCTCAGGTTTATTATGGTGGTCAGTACAGTACTAGGTCTGTCACTACAGCTGGACTAGGTCTCAGGTTTATTATGGTGGTCAGTACAGTACTAGGGTCTGTCACTACAGCTGGACTAGGTCTCAGGTTTATTATGGGGGTCAGTACAGTACTAGGGTCTGTCACTAGGTCTCAGGTTTATTGTGGTGGTCAGTACAGTACTAGGGTCTGTCACTACAGCTGGACTAGGTCTCAGGTTTATTATGGTGGTCAGTACAGTACTAGGGTCTGTCACTAAAGCTGGACTAGGTCTCAGGTTTATTATGGGGGTCAGTACAGTACTAGGGTCTGTCACTAGGTCTCAGGTTTATTGTGGTGGTCAGTACAGTACTAGGGTCTGTCACTACAGCTGGACTAGGTCTCAGGTTTATTATGGTGGTTAGTACAGTACTAGGGTCTGTCACTACAGCTGGACTAGGTCTCAGGTTTATTATGGGGGTCAGTACAGTACTAGGGTCTGTCACTACAGCTGGACTAGGTCTCAGGTTTATTATGGTGGTCAGTACAGTACTTGGGTCTGTCACTAGGTCTCAGGTTTATTATGGTGGTCAGTACAGTACTAGGGTCTGTCACTACAGCTGGACTAGGTCTCAGGTTTATTATGGTGGTCAGTACAGTACTAGGGTCTGTCACTAGGTCTCAGGTTTATTATGGTGGTCAGTACAGTACTAGGGTCTGTCACTAGGTCTCAGGTTTATTATGGTGGTCAGTACAGTACTAGGGTCTGTCACTAGGTCTCAGGTTTATTATGGTGGTCAGTACAGTACTAGGGTCTGTCACTAGGTTTCAGGTTTATTATGGTGGTCAGTACAGTACTAGGGTATGTCACTAGGTCTCAGGTTTATTGTGGTGGTCAGTACAGTACTAGGGTCTGTCACTAGGTCTCAGGTTTATTATGGTGGTCATTACAGTACTAGGGTCTGTCACTAGGTCTCAGGTTTATTATGGTGGTCAGTACAGTACTAGGGTCTGTCACTACAGCTGGACTAGGTCTCAGGTTTATTATGGGGTTCAGTACAGTACTAGGGCCTGTCACTACAGCTGGACTAGGTCTCAGGTTTATTATGGTGGTCAGTACAGTACTAGGGTCTGTCACTAGGTCTCAGGTTTATTCTGGTGGTCAGTACAGTACTAGGGTCTGTCACTAGGTTTCAGGTTTATTATGGTGGTCAGTACAGTACTAGGGTATGTCACTAGGTCTCAGGTTTATTGTGGTGGTCAGTACAGTACTAGGGTCTGTCACTAGGTCTCAGGTTTATTATGGTGGTCATTACAGTACTAGGGTCTGTCACTAGGTCTCAGGTTTATTATGGTGGTCAGTACAGTCATAGGGTCTGTCACTACAGCTGGACTAGGTCTCAGATTTATTATGGTGGTCAGTACAGTACTAGGGTCTGTCACTACAGCTGGACTAGGTCTCAGGTTTATTATGGTGGTCAGTACAGTACTAGGGTCTGTCACTACAGCTGGACTAGGTCTCAGGGTTATTATGGTGGTCAGTACAGTACTAGGGTCTGTCACTACAGCTGGACTAGGTCTCAGGTTTATTATGGTGGTCAGTACAGTACTAGGGTCTGTCACTAGGTCTCAGGTTTATTATTGTGGTCAGTACAGTACTAGGGTTTGTCACTACAGCTGGACTAGGTCTCAGGTTTATTATGGTGGTCAGTACAGTACTAGGGTCTGTCACTACAGCTGGACTAGGTCTCAGGGTTATTATGTTGGTCAGTACAGTACTAGGGTCTGTCACTACAGCTGGACTAGGTCTCAGGTTTATTATGGTGGTCAGTACAGTACTAGGGTCTGTCACTACAGCTGGACTAGGTCTCAGGTTTATTATGGGGGTCAGTACAGTACTAGGGTCTGTCACTAGGTCTCAGGTTTATTGTGGTGGTCAGTACAGTACTAGGGTCTGTCACTAGGTCTCAGGTTTATTATGGAGGTCAGTACAGTACTAGAGTCTGTCACTACAGCTGGACTAGGTCTCAGGTTTATTATGGTGGTCAGTACAGTACTAGGGTCTGTCACTACAGCTGGACTAGGTCTCAGGTTTATTATGGGGGTCAGTACAGTACTAGGGTCTGTCACTAGGTCTCAGGTTTATTGTGGTGGTCAGTACAGTACTAGGGTCTGTCACTACAGCTGGACTAGGTCTCAGGTTTATTATGGTGGTCAGTACAGTACTAGGGTCTGTCACTAAAGCTGGACTAGGTCTCAGGTTTATTATGGGGGTCAGTACAGTACTAGGGTCTGTCACTAGGTCTCAGGTTTATTGTGGTGATCAGTACAGTACTAGGGTCTGTCACTACAGCTGGACTAGGTCTCAGGTTTATTATGGTGGTCAGTACAGTACTAGGGTCTGTCACTACAGCTGGACTAGGTCTCAGGTTTATTATGGGGGTCAGTACAGTACTAGGGTCTGTCACTACAGCTGGACTAGGTCTCAGGTTTATTATGGTGGTCAGTACAGTACTAGGGTCTGTCACTAGGTCTCAGGTTTATTATGGTGGTCAGTACAGTACTAGGGTCTGTCACTACAGCTGGACTAGGTCTCAGGTTTATTATGGTGGTCAGTACAGTACTAGGGTCTGTCACTAGGTCTCAGGTTTATTGTGGTGGTCAGTACAGTACTAGGGTCTGTCACTAGGTCTCAGGTTTATTATGGTGGTCAGTACAGTACTAGGGTCTGTCACTAGGTCTCAGGTTTATTCTGGTGGTCAGTACAGTACTAGGGTCAGTCACTAGGTTTCAGGTTTATTATGGTGGTCAGTACAGTACTAGGGTATGTCACTAGGTCTCAGGTTTATTGTGGTGGTCAGTACAGTACTAGGGTCTGTCACTAGGTCTCAGGTTTATTATGGTGGTCATTACAGTACTAGGGTCTGTCACTAGGTCTCAGGTTTATTATGGTGGTCAGTACAGTAATAGGGTCTGTCACTATAGCTGGACTAGGTCTCAGGTTTATTATGGGGTTCAGTACAGTACTAGGGCCTGTCACTACAGCTGGACTAGGTCTCAGGTTTATTATGGTGGTCAGTACAGTACTAGGGTCTGTCACTACAGCTGGACTAGGTCTCAGGGTTATTATGGTGGTCAGTACAGTACTAGGGTCTGTCACTACAGCTGGACTAGGTCTCAGGTTTATTATGGTGGTCAGTACAGTACTAGGGTCTGTCACTAGGTCTCAGGTTTATTATTGTGGTCAGTACAGTACTAGGGTTTGTCACTACAGCTGGACTAGGTCTCAGGTTTATTATTGTGGTCAGTACAGTACTAGGGTCTGTCACTACAGCTGGACTAGGTCTCAGGTTTATTATGGTGGTCAGTACAGTACTAGGGTCTGTCACTAGGTCTCAGGTTTATTATTGTGGTCAGTACAGTACTAGGGTTTGTCACTACAGCTGGACTAGGTCTCAGGTTTATTATGGTGGTCAGTACAGTACTAGGGTCTGTCACTACAGCTGGACTAGGTCTCAGGTTTATTATGGTGGTCAGTACAGTACTAGGGTCTGTCACTAGGTCTCAGGTTTATTATGGAGGTCAGTACAGTACTAGAGTCTGTCACTACAGCTGGACTAGGTCTCAGATTTATTATGGTGGTCAGTACAGTACTAGGGTCTGTCACTACAGCTGGACTAGGTCTCAGGTTTATTATGGTGGTCAGTACAGTACTAGGGTCTGTCACTACAGCTGGACTAGGTCTCAGGTTTATTATGGGGGTCAGTACAGTACTAGGGTCTGTCACTAGGTCTCAGGTTTATTGTGGTGGTCAGTACAGTACTATGGTCTGTCACTAGGTCTCAGGTTTATTATGGAGGTCAGTACAGTACTAGAGTCTGTCACTACAGCTGGACTAGGTCTCAGGTTTATTATGGTGGTCAGTACAGTACTAGGGTCTGTCACTACAGCTGGACTAGGTCTCAGGTTTATTATGGGGTTCAGTACAGTACTAGGGTCTTTCACTAGGTCTCAGGTTTATTGTGGTGGTCAGTACAGTACTAGGGTCTGTCACTACAGCTGGACTAGGTCTCAGGTTTATTATGGTGGTCAGTACAGTACTAGGGTCTGTCACTACAGCTGGACTAGGTCTCAGGTTTATTATGGTGGTCAGTACAGTACTAGGGTCTGTCACTAGGTCTCAGGTTTATTATGGTGGTCAGTACAGTACTAGGATCTGTCACTATGGTGACAGTATGGCTATGTTCCAATATCCATACTATTGTACCACTTGTCCAATACACAGACTGTGTCTGAAGTGGATCCCTGTGCCCTATATAGTGTACTACTTTAGCCCTATGGGCCCTGGTCATTAGTAGTGCACTGCACTATATAGTACATAAGATACCCTTTCAGACACAACCATAGCTTCCTCCTAAACGGTGTACTTGTGTGGATATTGCAACAGAGCCATGGATCTGTGACACCCTCGTCCCAACCCCTTGCTGGGGGATGTCACTCGTCTGTCTGGTAGTAGCTTCTGTAGCCGCTAGGCAGCCATTTCTAGAACAATCTCTAGGATCCACAGTAGTTGAGGAACAATGCAGTCCAGTACAGTCATGATTCCCTTTGGCATCAATGTGGACAGACATGACCAGCTTTTCTAGAGCATTAGATCCTGTATTGTGTTTCTGTGGTTCTGTAGCTGCTGCAAATACTGTGTACAAAACATTAAGAACACCTTCCTAATATTGAATTGCAATAGTTTGCCCTCAGAACAGCCTCTATGTGCCGGGTCATTGACTACAAGGTGTCAAAATGGTTCCACAAGGATGCTTGCCCATGTTGACTCCAATGCAAACTGTTGAGGGTGAAAAACCCAGTAGCGTTGCAGTTCTTGACACAAACCGGTGTGCCCGGCACCTACTACCATACCCCGTTCAAAGGCACTTAAATCTTTTGTCTTGCCCGTTCACCCTCTGAATGACACACATACACAATCCATGTCTCAAGGCTTAAAAATCCTTCTTTAACCTGTCTCCTCCCCTTCATCTACACTGATTGAAGTGGATTTAACAAGTGACATCATCAAGGGATCATAGCTTTCCCTGGATTCACCTGGTCAGTCCATGTCATGGAAAGAGCAGGTGTTCCTAATGTTTTGTACACTCAGTGTATAGTCGTTTTGCCCCAGTTGTATGTAGGCTGAATGAATCCTAACTTGAGATGAATGTCAAGTGGGAATTTCTGTATTTTCATGAAAAATTTAGTTTAGCCCACACATATCTGAAGTTACGATTCACATACTCTTCCACTCTAAATTGATTTGATCTAACTTCTGTGATCTTTCTCTCTCTTGCTCTCTCTTTCTTGCTGTTTCTCGCTCACACACACACACACACACACACACACACACACACACCAACCTGTCCCCTTTCCCTCATATAAAACTTTGCCTTCACCCTATTTTACTTAACTTTCAGGGCTAAATTAGGCAAAAACAAGTTTTGAGGATAAACAGAGATGGCTCTTGAGACTCTTGAGATGAGGACATCATTGGTGTTGCGGAGAGGGAAAGGAACATTAAACTCACAAGAGGGTTCGTCAGAGCTCTCCCCAACAGGCCCCCAGGTGCTGTGATTGCAGCATGCATCTTATCAGCATAAAATAACCTTAACACAATTTAAAGGAGGAGATTTCTTTCTGGTTCGATTAAATCCCCCCTCTCTTCATTAGCCTACTGCTCTATTGGCTTTGGGGTATTGGAATGAATCATCAATTATATCCCTGCACTTTTTAATACCATTTATAATTCATGAATTAGCTCTGTTTTAATTTTGCAACGATTTAATCTCAAAAGGGCGTCTTTGTGTGTTTGTTGACTGAGGGTATTGTTGCATGTGTTGATGGTGTGTGTGATGTTGTGGTATGTGTTGATTGTGTGTGTGTGTGTGTGTGTGTGTGTGTGTGTGTGTGTGTGTGTGTGACATGTGATATGTGTTAATGGTGTGTGATGTTGTGTAAGTGTTGATTGTGTGTGTGTGTGTGTGTGTGTGTGTGTGTGTGTGTGATGTGTGTGTGTGTGGTGTGTGTGATGTTGTGGTGTGATGTTGTGGTGTCAAAAAGTGTGTGTGTGTGTTGTGGATGTTGTGGAATGTGTGTGTGTTTGTGTGTGTGTGTGTGTGATGGTGTGGGTGTGGTGTGTTGATGGTGTGTGTGTGTGTGATGTTGTGGTATGTGACCATGATGTGTGTGTACAGAATGTGACATTGTGGAATGTGATGATTGTGTGTGTGTGTGTGTGAGTTTAGTTGATGGTGTGTGTGTGATGGTGTGTGTGTGATGGTGTGGTATGTGTTGATGGTGTGTGATGTTGTTTTGTGTTGATGGTGTGTGGCATGTGTTGTTGGTATGTGTTGATGCTACTAGGGACCAGAATCATTTGGAGAGGAAAAACTCCTGGCCCATGTTATAGCCTGGAGTTATATCATATCATTCAGCTACAAGTAGGGACCAGAATCATTTGGAGAGGAAAAACTCCTGGCCCTAGTTATAGCCTGGAGTTATATCATATCATTCAGCTACAAGTAGGGACATTTGGAGAGGAAAAACTCCTGGCCCATTTTTTAAAAACTATTTCCACTCACAGTATCGTTATGTCCCAAATGGTACTCTATTCCCTATATAGTGTACTACTTTTGACTAGGGCCATATGGGGAATAGGGTGCCATTTGCCTCACACTAGTCAGAGAGACACGTCTTTCCAGTGGTGCTGGTCCACATTTGTATCAGTGTGATTAATGGGACATTGTCTGAGTCAATGGAAACACTAGCTCCTCTCCATCCACTTCTTCCCATTTCCTCCATTGTCATGTGACATTCTTATGTAGGCTCATTCTGGGAGGGTAATGGACTGTGTAATGCACTCAGATGGTCCTAGTCATTTGTACCACCACCGTGATGTGTGTGTGTGCCTGTGTGTGTCTGTGTGCCTGCATGCTTGTGCACTCCCAGACATCACCTCCGCAAAGGCACCACTTTCGTCCTTCAACTCCCCCTTCCTCCCATCCCCCCTGCCGACATGCTGAGACACTAAAAGGGTTTCGGTTCAGGATACCTTCCTCCTCCTCTCTTCTCCCCCCTCCTCTTCTCTCTCTCTCTCTCTTCTCCAGCTGCGTCGGGAGAAATCATCCATGAAAAATGTTTTGACCGCCTATAATTGCCCGTCCCTACTCGTTCAGGGTAGGAAGGAGGGGGGGTAGGCTAAGGAAGCTAGCATCTTCCCATAAACATGATGTGGAGGGGCTGCTAGCACTGCGCTAGCTGCTGTGACAAGGACTAATACTTACAGACACTTTCATTTGGGATGTGTGTCAACTCTAATCCTTTTATAAGCTGGCCCAAATTATTTCTGCTCCTCTCTTCCTCCGTTTCCTTCTTTCTCAGTTCCCTATCTCTCCTTTTTGGGGTTATGGTATGATGACAGTGCAATATTAGGTGTTATTTGAGGTTTGTTGTTCCATTGTGGGTTGTTGTTGCTATGGAGAGGAGGTCCTGGGGAATCTGATTGGTTTAGAAACCCCCCGGTGCCAGTGATCTCTCCTCCCATAGGTAGAAAGGGCAGAGAGAGTAATTTCCCCTATCATGGAACAATATGCTAAAATCAAATCTCCCTGGAGTGTAATATCTAATACACAAACGCTATATATATCAAATCAAATTTTATTGGTCACATACACATGGTTAGCAGATGTTATTGCGAGTGTAGGGAAATGCTTATGCTTCTAGATCTGACAGTGCAGCAGCATCTAACAAAACCTAATATCTAACAAATTCCACAACAAAACCTAATACACACAATCTAAACCCAGCAAAAAAAGAAAATTCCCTTTTTCAGGAACCTGTCTTTCAAGGATAATATCGTAAAACTCCAAATAACTTCACAGATCTTCATTGTAAAGGGTTTAAACATTTAAACATGCTTGTTCAATGAACCATAAACAATGAATGAACATGCACCTGTGGAATGGTCGTTAAGACAACAACAACTTACAGACGGTAGGCAATTAAGGTCACAGTTATGAAAACCTAGGACACTAAAGAGGCCTTTATACTGACTCTGAAAAACACCAAAAGAAAAATGCCCAAGGTCCCTGCTCATCTGTGTAAATGTGCCTTAGGCATGCTGCAAGGAGGTAAATGACAATGTCCGTACTGTGAGACGCAGAAGACAGTGCTACAGGGAGACAGGACGGACAGCTGATCGTCCTCGCAGTGGCAGACCACGTGTAACAACACCTGCATAGGATCGGTACATCTGAACATCACACCTGCGGGACAGGTACAGGATGGCAACAACAACTGCCCGAGTTACACCAGGAACGCACAATCCCTCCATCAGTGCTCAGACTGTCCGCAATTGGCTGAGAGAGGCTGGACTGAGGGCTTGTAGGCTTTGTAAGGCAGGTCCTCACCAGACATCACCAACAACAATGTTGCGTGTGGGCATAAACCCAACGTCGCTGGACCAGACAGGACTGGTAAAAAGTGCTCTTTACTGACGAGTCATGGTTTTGTCTCACCAGGGGTGATGGTCGGATTTGCGTTTATTGTTGAAAGAATGAGCGTTACACCGAGGCCTGTTCTCTGGAGTGGGATCGATTGGGAGGTGGAGGATCCGTCATGGTCTGGGGCGCTGTGTCACATCATCGGACTGAGCTTGTTGTCATTGCAGGCAATCTCAACACTGTGCGTTACAGGGAAGTCATCCTCCTCCCTCATGTGGTACTCTTCCTGCAGGCTCATCCTGACATGACCCTCCAGCATGACAATGCCACCAGCCATACTGCTCGTTCTGTGTGTGATTTCCTGAAAGACAGGAATGTCAGTGTTCTGCCATGGCCAGCAACAAGCCCGGATCTCTGGGAGGGCTAGGGCCATTCCCCCCAGAAATGTACGGGAACTTGCAGGTGCCTTGGTAGAAGAGTTGGATAACATCTCACAGCAAGAACTGGCAAATCTGGTGGAGTCCATGAGGAGGAGATGCACTACAGTACTTAATGCAGCTGGTGGCCACACCAGATATTGACTGTTACTTTTGATTTTGACCCCCCCTTTGTTCAGGGACACATTATTCCATTTCTGTTAGTCACATGTCTGTGGAACTTGTTCAGTTTATGTCTCAATTGTTGAATCTTGTTATGTTCATACAAATATTACTCATGTTAAGTTTGCTGAAAAAAACGCAGTTGACAGTGAGAGGACGTTTCTTTTTTTTGCTGAGTTTAGTAAAGGTATAAAATATAAGGATGAGCTGTGATAGAGCGGCTAAGATGCAATAGATGATAAAGAATAGATTCATATGATATGGTATATAGTATATACATATGAGATGAGTAATGCGAGATATGTAAACATTCTTAAAGTGACTTGTGTTCCATTTTATTAAAGTGGCCAATGATATCAAATCTGTAGGTAGGCAGCCGCCTCTCAGTGCTAGTGATGGCTGTTTAACAATCTGATGGCCTTGAGATAGAAGCTGTTTTTCAGCCTCTCGGTCCCAGCTTTGATGCCCTGTACTGACCTCGCCTTCTGGATGATAGCGGGGTGAACAGGCAGTGGCTCTGGTGGTTGTTGTCCTTGATGATCTTTATGGCCTTCCTGTGACATCGGGTGTTGTAGGTGTCCTGGAGGGTAGGTAGTTTGCCCCCGGTGATGCGTTGTGCAGACCGCACCACACTCTGGAGAGCCTTGCGTTTGAGGGTGGTGCAGTTGCTGTACAAAGCCGTGATACAGCCTGACAGGATGCTCTCAATTGTGCATTTGTAAAAGTTTGTGAGGGTTTTCGGTGACAAGCCACATTTTTTCAGCCTCGTAAGGTTGAAGAGGCATTGTTGCGCCTTCTTCACCACACTGTCTGTGTGGGTGGACCATTTCAGTTTGTTGGTGATACTGCTGTCCCATTGATGTGGATGGGGGGGTGCTCCTTTTGCTGTTTCCAGATGTCCACGATCATCTATTTTGTTTTGTTGACATTGAGTGAGAGGTTATTTTACTGACACCACACTCCCAGGGCCCTCACCTCCTCCCTGTAGGCCGTCTCGTTGTTGTTGGTAATCAAGCCTACCACTGTAGTGTCATCTGCAAACTTGATGATTGAGATGGAGGTGTGCATGGCCACGCGGTCGTGGGTGAACAGGGAGTACAGGAGGGGGCTGAGAAGGCTGCCTTGTGGGATCCCAGTGTTGAGGATCAGCAGAGTGGAGATGTTGTTTCCTACCTTCACCACCTGGGGGCGGCCCATCCGGAAGTCCAGGACCCAGCTGCACAGGGCGGGGTCGACACCCAGGGTCTCAAACGTAATGTTGAGTTTGGAGGGTACTATGGTGTTGAATGCTGAGCTGTAGTCAATGAACAGCATTCTTACATAGGTATTCCTCTTGTCCAGATGGGATAGGGCAGTGTGCAGTGTAATGGCGATTGCATCGTCTGTGGACCTATTGGGGTGGTAAGCAAATTAGAGTGTGTCTAGAATAACAGGTAGGGTGGAGGTGATATGGTCCTTGACTAGGGCTGGGCAATATGGGCAAAATATTATAAAAAAATTGGATGGTATGACGGTATTTGACTGTGTTTTTAGTTTTTGAATAATTTAAGTTTTACATTTGCTTTGAGTAGTGAGTGATCCTAGCGTGGCAACACATACATTCTAAGTGATTTCATTATTCATTATTCTAAGTGATTTCATTTATTCAGTATTTTTCCATTCTGATTGTTTATACTGTTCAAATCAACTTTTATAATTTCTGCATTTCTTGCAATCAATTGCAGTGGTGGGCGAAGTACCCAATTGTCATCCTTGAGTAAAAGTAAAGATACGTTAATAGAAAATTACTCAAGTAAAAGTGAGTCACCCAGTAAAATATTACTTGAGTAAAAGTCTAAAAGTATTTGGTTTTAAATATACTTAAGTATCAAAACTTTAATTTATTTGCTTATTTAAGTATCTAAATTAAAAGTATAAATCATTTCAAATTCATATTAAGGAAACCAGATGGCACCATTTACATTTTATTTTATTTTATTGATAGCCAGGGGTTACACTGCCTGTTCAGACATAATGTACAGATAGCCAGGGGCACACTCCAACACTCAGACAAATGTAAAGATAGCCAGGCACAAATACACTCAGACATAATGTAAAGATAGCCAGGGGCACTCCAACACTCAGACATAATGTACAGATAGCCAGGGGCACACTTTAACACTTTAGACATAATTTACAGATAGCCAGGGGCACACTCCAACACTCAGACATAATGTACAGATAGCCAGGGGCACACTCCAACACTCAGACATAATGTACAGATAGCCAGGGGCACACTCCAACACTCAGACATAATGTACAGATAGCCAGGGGCACACTCCAACACTCAGACATAATTTACAGATAGCCAGGGGCACACTCCAACACTCAGACATAATGTACAGATAGCCAGGGGCACACTCCAACACTCAGACATAATTTACAGATAGCCAGGGCTACACTCCAACACTCAGACATAATTTACAAACATAACATATGCGTTTAGTGAGTCCTCCAGATCAGAGGCAGTAGATGACCAGGGATGTTCTCTTGACAAGTGTGTGAGTTTGACAATTTTCCTGTCCTGCTAAGCATTCAAAATGTAACTAGTACTTTTAGGTGTCAAGGAAAATGTATGGAGTAAAAAGTACAGTATTTTCTTTAGGAATGTAGTTTCCTAAGGACTTGAAGCGATGCTGACATCTCTATAGGCGCCATCTTTTATTGGCCTTTATGAAATCCATAAACATATTTTGTTATTATTATTATATGAAGTTCTGTGAGACGTACATAGCCATAATCAGACCTGAGGTATCCTGACCTGTTGCATCACTACCTGGTATGGCAACTGCTCGGCCTCCGACTACAAGGCACTACAGAGGGTAGAGCGTACGGCCCAGTACATCACTGGGGCCAAGCCTCCTGTCATCCAGGACCTCTATACCAGGAAGGCCCTAAATATGGTAAAATGCTCCAGCCACCCTAGTCAGAGACTGTTATTACCTTAATTACCTTGACTAATCTGTGCCCCCGCACATTGACTCTGTACCTGTACCCCCTGTATATAGTCTCCACATTGACTCTGTACCTGTACCCCCTGTATATAGCCTCCACATTGACTCTGTACCTGTACCCCCTGTATATAGCCTCACATTGACTCTGTACTTGTACCCCCTGTATATAGCCTCCACATTGACTCTGTACCTGTACCCCCTGTATATAGTCTCCACATTGACTCTGTACCTGTACCCCCTGTATATAGCCTCCACATTGACTCTGTACCTGTACCCCCTGTATATAGCCTCCACATTGACTCTGTACCTGTAGCCCCTGTATATAGCCTCCACATTGACTCTGTACCTGTACCCCCTGTATATAGCCTCCACATTGACTCTGTACCGGTACCCCCTCTATATTGCCTCCACATTGACTCTGTACCGGTACCCCTGTATATTGCCTCCACATTGACTCTGTAACGGTACCCCCCTGTATATAGCCTCCACATTGACTCTGTACCGTTACCCCTGTATATAGCCTCCACATTGACTCTGTACCGGTACCCCCTGTATATTGCCTCCACATTGACTCTGTACCGGTACCCCCTGTATATTGCCTCCACATTGACTCTGTACCTGTAGCCCCTGTATATAGCCTCCACATTGACTCTGTACCGGTACCCCCTGTATATTGCCTCCACATTGACTCTGTACCTGTACCCCCTGTATATAGCCTCCACATTGACTCTGTACCTGTACCCCCTGTATATTGCCTCCACATTGACTCTGTACCGGTACCCCCTGTATATTGCCTCCACATTGACTCTGTACCTGTACCCCCTGTATATTGCCTCCACATTGACTCTGTACCTGTACCCCCTGTATATTGCCTCCACATTGACTCTGTACCTGTACTCCCTGTATATAGCCTCCACATTGACTCTGTACCTGTACCCCCTGTATATAGCCTCCACATTGACTCTGTACCTTTACTCCCTGTATATAGCCTCCACATTGACTCTGTACCGGTACCCCCTGTATATAGCCTCCACATTGACTCTGTACCTTTACTCCCTGTATATAGCCTCCACATTGACTCTGTACCGGTACCCCCTGTATATAGCCTCCACATTGACTCTGTACCTTTACTCCCTGTATATAGCCTCCACATTGACTCTGTACCGGTACCCCCTGTATATAGCCTCCACATTGACTCTGTACATTGACTCTGTACCTGGTACCCCCTGTATATAGCCTCCACATTGACTCTGTACCTGTACCCCCTGTATATAGCCTCCACATTGTCTCTGTACCGGTACCCCCTGTATATAGCCTCCACATTGACTCTGTACCTGTACCCCCTGTATATAGCCTCCACAATGTCTCTGTACCTGTACCCCCTGTATATCGCCTCCACATTGACTCTGTACCTGTACCCCCTGTATATAGTCTCCACATTGTCTCTGTACCTGTACCCCTGTATATAGCCTCCACATTGACTCTGTACCGGTACCCCCTGTATATAGCCACCACATTGTCTCTGTACCGGTACCCCCTGTATATAGCCTCCACATTGTCTCTGTACCTGTACCCCCTGTATATATATAGCCTCCACATTGACTCTGTACCTGTACCCCCTGTATATAGCCTCCACATTGACTCTGTACCCCCTGTATATTGTACCCCTGTACCCCTGTATATTGCCTCCACATTGACTCTGTACCTGTACCCCTGTATATTGCCTCCACATTGACTCTGTACCTGTACCCCCCTGTATATAGCCTCCACATTGACTCTGTACCGGTACCCCCTGTATATAGCCTCCACATTGACTCTGTACCTGTACCCCTGTATATAGCCTCCACATTGACTCTGTACCTGTACCCCTGTATATAGCCTCCACATTGACTCTGTACCTGTACCCCCTGTATATTGCCTCCACATTGACTCTGTACCTGGTACCCCTGTATATTGCCTCCACATTGACTCTGTACCGGTACCCCCTGTATATTGCCTCCACATTGACTCTGTACCTGTACCCCCTGTATATAGCCTCCACATTGACTCTGTACCTGTACCCCCTGTATATAGCCTCCACATTGACTCTGTACCTGTACCCCCTGTATATAGCCTCCACATTGACTCTGTACCTGTACCCCCTGTATATAGCCTCCACATTGACTCTGTACCTGTACCCCCTGTATATAGCCTCCACATTGACTCTGTACCTGTACCCCCTGTATATAGCCTCCACATTGACTCTGTACCTGTACCCCCTGTATATAGCCTCCACATTGACTCTGTACCTGTACCCCCTGTATATAGCCTCGCTACTGTTATTTTACTGCTGCTCTTTATTATTTATTATTATTGTTTACTTAACACTTATGTTGGTTAAGGGCTTGAAAGTAAGCATTTCACTTTAAGGTCTATTACACCTGTTGTATTCGGTGCATGTCACAAATACAATTTGATTTGATAATCAAGGACTTGGCCATTAGTTGACTGGTTGTGAATAGAGTGTTAGTGCAGGGTTAAAACAAATATGTGCGACAGCGGGTGGTGCCCAATGAGAGGGGTGGAGAACTATAGTTTGATATGTACACAACTCTTGAAAGTTGATATTACTCTACGGTAGATCACCACTGCTCAACCTAGGGCCCTGTGTAATGCACAGGCATGTAATGTGCCTGGATTGGATTTGTCTTTTTCTGTCATATGGTCCAGCACCATCGCTTTCATTTTTGGTCAAATTCTCATTTCTGGTTAAGCCTTAAAAATCAGGATTAAAACTTGCAATGTCACATGATTGTGCAAAACACAGGGGCCTATCCCATGTTGCTTTGTGGTCTGGTGTTTTTCGACACAACCCTCAGGGACCACCCGTCATTTCACACATTGGATGTATTTCAACACGAGCACACCTGATTCAGCTAATGACGAGCTTGATTATTAGTTGACGGGACGAGTTGAATCGGACGTGCCAGTGTTGAAGGACTGGAGGGCTGGTTTGAGAAACACGCCCCTAAGGTACATTATCAGCTATTTAGCATCTTGTCTGTAGGATGCTGCTACCTGCCAGACCCCTGTAACGCTGTGCCTAACATGGTGGCTTAAATCCTGTGAAGTCAGCTAGCGGGCCAGGGCAGACCAGGCCAGATCTGTGGAGTTAGCTAACGGCCAGGGCAGACCAGGCCAGACCTGTGGAGTTAGCTAACGGCCATGGCAGACCAGGCCAAACCTGTGGAGTTAGCTAACGGCCAGGGCAGACCAGGACAGACCTGTGGAGTTAGCTAACGGCCAGGGCAGACCAGGCCAGACCTGTGGAGTTAGCTAACGGCCATGGCAGACCGGGCCAAACCTGGGAGTTAGCTACGGCCAGGGCAGACCAGGACAGACCTGTGGAGTTAGCTAACGGCCAGGGCAGACCAGGACAGACCTGTGGAGTTAGCTAACGGCCAGGGCAGACCAGGACAGACCTGTGGAGTTAGCTAACGGCCAGGGCAGACCAGGACAGACCTGTGGAGTTAGCTAACGGCCATGGCAGACCAGGCCAAACCTGTGGAGTTAGCTAACGGCCAGGGCAGACCAGGACAGACCTGTGGAGTTAGCTAACGGCCAGGGCAGACCAGGACAGCCTGTGGAGTTAGCTAACGGCCAGGGCAGACCAGGACAGACCTGTGGAGTTAGCTAACGGCCAGGGCAGACCAGGACAGACCTGTGGAGTTAGCTAACGGCCAGGGCAGACCAGGACAGACCTGTGGAGTTAGCTAACGGCCAGGGCAGACCAGGACAGACCTGTGGAGTTAGCTAACGGCCAGGGCAGACCAGGACAGACCTGTGGAGTTAGCTAACGGCCAGGGCAGACCAGGACAGACCTGTGGAGTTAGCTAACGGCCAGGGCAGACCAGGACAGACCTGTGGAGTTAGCTAACGGCCAGGGCAGACCAGGCCAGACCTGTGGACTATGCACTATTAGTGGTGCTCCAGGTAATCAAAGGAAAGAAGATAAACATGGCGGCGGCTGCCGTCTCTGATCCATCATCATGCTGGAGGGAGGGAGTCAGGGAGGGAGGAGTGTGTCTGGGCTTTTGTTTGTGTTTACGCTGGTGGAGATATGCCCTGTCAGCTCACGGAGACACCATTACTTACACTAATTGGTTCGCCACCGCCAGCTTATATCTGAATACCGGTGCTCTCTTTCCTGGTTCCTACACTTTCCCTCTCTCTCTTTATTTCTCTCTCTCTCTCTCTCTCTGCAATGTCACTCTCTCCATTTAGTATATTTCTCTTTTCTCCTTCATCATGAAAATGGGGTACATGAATGATGGTGGGTAAATGCCGGGAAAGATTACCTGGTAGCGAGCTACTTAAGGCTGTCAAGGAGTGCTCTTGTTACTTTATACTTCGATAAATACAAAAATAAATAAATAAATAAATGGATAAATGAGTAAATATCCGTCAATAAATAAGAGGGGATCTAATGAGTTCTATGTTGATCGCTGCCTGTTTCAATCGCAATACCAGGAGCACTCAGCTTTTGAAATACAAATCTCTCTCTATCCCTCTTTCTTCCCCTCGCTCTCTCTCCATCTCTATCCCTCTTTCTTCCCCTCTCTCTCTCCATCTCTATCCCTCTTTCTTCCCCTCTCTCTCTCCATCTCTATCCCTCTTTCTTCCCCTCTCTCTCTCCATCTCTATCCCTCTTTCTTCCCCTCTCTCTCTCCATCTCTCTCTCTCTCTCTTTATATTTCTCTCTCTCCTTCTCACTCTCGCCCCTCCATTGCGTCGTTAGTGGTGTGTATGACACTTCATAAACGATACACACTCCTAGTGAAGGCTCTTCTAATGGAGTGTATGGTGCTCATTACTCGGGGAGAGGAGATGCTACTGACTGACTGCTGCTGGTGCTTCTGCACAGGTGTTTTCTCTTGACAGATGGAGAGGCCATGGTCGCATAAGGGTGTTGAACTCAGAAATAGAATCCATAGAAAGGGCTTGGAACCTCTAACCCTGGCAATTTGACTGGTAAACTCATGGGTACTCTCGCAATGGCTGCCTGGTATTGTGATCATTTCCATGGTAATTCCATTCTGTTTCTATGGTTTAACTGGACAGGAAGTGTCTGTCCTCTGGCGGCCAATTTAGAGAGACTGTATTATACGAGTGTCACGACATGGAGAGCTAGATAGTGCAGGAGTGAGGAGCCATTAAGTGACCAGAATGACCTTGCTATAGTCTGTCTGTCTGTCTGTCTGTCTGTCTGTCTGTCTGTCTGTCTGTCTGTCTGTCTGTCTGTCTGTCTGTCTGTCTGTCTGTCTGTCTGTCTGTCTGTCTGTCTGTCTGTCTGTCTGTCTGTCTGTCTGTCTGTCTGTCTGTCTGTCTGTCTGTCTGTCTGTCTGTCTGTCTGTCTGTATTCACTTCCTTCTGTTTTATATCTTATATCTTATTGTCCTTTTCTCCCTCTTTCTCTCTCCTTCTTTCTTTTTCTCTCACTCTCCAGATCTTTTTAGATTCCAACACAATTCGGCTGGGGAACATTCCTCACGGGACAGCGGCAGACCCGCTGCACGGGGCGCCGGGCACCACGTACCCCAAACAGACTGTGTACGAGCTGTGCGTGTGCCCAAGCGGCAAGCTCTATCTGTCACCGGCTGAGAAGGGCTCCACCTGCCAGACGACCAGCAACGTGTGTCTGTGGAGCTGAGAGAGGGGGGGCCAGCGGACCGCTGAACACCAGAAAGGCCTTCCCCTCATTAGGATCCCAGTCCAGGATACCAGGACCCCAACAGACCCTGATCCCCATCCATACTGTTCCCCCATCCATCGATAGATTTACTTTCTTTGACAGACATTCTTCATTTTCTTTCTTTCTCTGTGGTCTCTCTCTCTTTCTCTCTTTCTCATCTCTCTCTTTCTCATCTCTCTCTTTCTCTCTTTCTCATCTCTCTCTTTCTCTCTTTCTCATCTCTCTCTTTCTCTCTTTCTCATCTCTCTCTTTCTCTCTTTCTCATCTCTCTCTTTCTCTCTTTCTCATCTCTCTCTTTCTCATCTCTCTCTTTCTCATCTCTCTCTTTCTCATCTCTCTCTTTCTCATCTCTCTCTTTCTCTCTTTCTCATCTCTCTCTCTCTCTTTTCTCATCTCTCTTCTCATCTCTCTCTCTCTCTTTCTCATCTCTCTCTCTCTCTTTCTCATCTCTCTCTTTCTCATCTCTCTCTTTCTCATCTCTCTCATCTCTCTTTCTCATCTCTCTCATCTCTCTTTCTCATCTCTCTTTCTCATCTCTCTCTTTCTCATCTCTCTCTCTCTTTGTATTACTTTTCCTCTTCCTCTCCGTCAGTTGTTATTTCTTTCTCTTACCCTCTCTGTCGTTCTCTCTCCTGCTCTCTTTCTCCTCCCTTCTTCATTTCTCTCTCACAGTCCTCTCAAACAAAGAAGAAAAATCAGGAATCCCTTGAAAAATGAGGCTTGGGGAAAAAGCCCCTTCTTCCAAAATTTTGATGGAACAAAAAAACGATATGAAGTGACAATTTGTTTTCTCCTTTTTTTTCTATTTTTCTATCGTTCTCAGATGGGGAATGAGTGTTGCGCCGCCGCCGGGCCGAACTTGAACCGAGAGATTTAGGTGGACTGATTTGTTTTTCTAAGAAAGCGATACACAGGTGCCTTTGCTATTGTTGGTAAAGCACATCACCTCCAACGTTCTCATCCTCTTCAATGGACCATCGTTAACTCACTGGAAAACTAACTGTCTTTGGCTTAAAGCCTTGTCCAAATCTCTACACAGACTTCAAGTACAGTTCTTTTTTTTCCCTCTGATGTTTTCTTGATTAAAAAAAAGCACAAAATTATGCCATGTATATAACAATACCAATAAAATGAAAAATAAAACTATATTGTTTTATAAACACATCCTGAATCTGGGAATGCTCCAGGGTTGACTCTACTTTTTAATTTGAAGTGCTATGGTCATGTGTTTGTTCTACATTTTGAGGTTGTGGCCAATTTCCCTGCTCTGAAATCATGGTCTAATGTAACATATAAAGTAATATTACAACAAAGTGCAGTGATTCTCCTTTGTCTGTCAGAGCTGAATCACTAATCACTATCACTTATTTTACCAGGTAAGTTGACACAACACATTCTCATTCACAGCAACGACGTGGGGAATAGTTACAGGGGAGACGAGGGAGGATGAATGAGCCAATTGGAAGCTGGGGATGATTAGGTGGCCATGATGGTATGAGGGACAGATTGGGAATTTAGCCAGGACACCAGGGTTAACACCCCTACTCTATGATAAGTGACATGGGATCTTTAATGACCACAGAGAGCCAGGACACCCGTTTAACGTCCCGTCCAAAATATGGCACCTTACATAGGGCAATGTCCCCTTCACTGCCCTGGGGTAGCATCACCATGGACAGTATTCGACTACAAATACAAATATTTTAGGCTTTTAATCCTATTGAACAATACAGACTTATCATATAAGGTTGGTATACCCACCTGATGTTTATTTGATTAGGATGATATACTCATTTTACCCTCACAGGACTCCAGTACGTCCCACTTCTGCCACATTAAGGTTACCTCATACAGCCTCCATCCAATCAGGACGCCCTCTGACAGTAGCAACAGCAACGTTTGGCCAGTCTGGAAACAACAGTTGGGTTTGTTGTGAGATGGGACTGGGGCCAGGATTCAAACCAAATGCGCCGACATTGCACTACACTTGACTTTTATTGAAGGTAATTTCACTGACTTTCACAGAGATCGTATTTGCGGTAAACACAGCAGATACCGGCTTAAACATAAATGACCTTTTTCAAGTCAAATGTAGTGAGATGTAGGAGCCTTGTGGTTTGTTTGTATCCCCTTCCCAGTCTCTTTTGAGTCTTGGTCAAAAGTAAGGAAACTGGGGAGAGTTATGATATTTAACTATCCAACTACAAACAATATGGACACAATATGTTATGTAAGCATTAAGTGGATACATTGATTTAAAAAAAAGAAAAAGCTATTTATTAAAATTCACATGTATGTAAATACACAACCACATGTTTTAATAATGATTTAAAGGTATATATAAATATATATATATTTTCTTAGATTTTATGCAATGTGTTTGTAAGATTGTTGTAAAATGGCAATATTATCCAATGACAAAATGTGTTTGGAGTTTTATTTCCTGTTGTACGCTAACTGTTTTCCTGCTTCCTTTGCATCCACACCAGAAGGTTGAAGATCTAGACATAGAAACGTACAAGGTGACTCCGGTCATAAGCCATAGCCTTTGGTCGATTCATCAAGTGGTGGTATGAGAATAACGGTGGACATAATTAAACGTCTTTATTTGGGAAAAGAAATGTAAACGTTCTGCCATTGGTTTGTTCCCCACGGCAGTTACGTATACTGCACAGTAGATGACGTGAAACGGTCAGCAGTGAGTAGTCATTTTAAAAGACTTCAATCTCAACAATGCCACCAGGCCAGGGTCTAACATGTATTTAAAACCAGAGTGAAACAACAGTGGGTCAGTTTCATTGTCAGTTAGACACTCGCTCCACTTTGCTTTTAAAGCCGCCAATGTTCTCCACTTGATCATATCAAATGTCACTTTTTCATCGTCTGTTTCAGTGTCACATTATGTGAACAATGTCATGTTATTGAACGGGAAAATGAGGAGGAAGCAAAGACTCTTTTTCTTTCCCTTTTTCCTTCTTGCCATCTTTCTAACTCCCCCTCTTTCTTTCTTTCTTTCCCTCCCCCTCTCCCTTCCCCCCGCCCCTCCCCCTCTCCCTTCCCCCGCCCCTCCCCCTATCCCTTCCCTCCGCCCCTCCCCCTCTCCCTCCCCCCGCACCTCCCCCTCTCCCTTCCCTCCGCCCCTCCCCCTCTCCCCTTCCCTCCGCACCTTCCCCTCTCCCTTCCCTTCCCTCCGCACCTCCCCCTCTCCCTTCCCTTCCCTCCGCACCTCCCCTCTCCCTCCCTTCCCTCCGCACCTCCCCCTCCCTCCCTCCCTTCCCCCCCCCTCTCCCTTCCCCCGCCCCTCCCCCTCTCCCTTCCCTCCGCACCTCCCCCTCTCCCTTCCCTCTGCCCCTCCCCCTCTCCTTCCCTCCGCACCTCCCCCCCCTTCCTTTCCTTCCCCCTCCGCACCTCCCCCTCTCCCTTCCCTTCCCTCCGCACCTCCCCCTCCCCTTCCCTCCGCACCTCCCCCTCTCCCTTCCCTCCGCCCCTCCCCCTCCCCTTCCCTCCGCCCCTCCCCCTCTCCCTTCCCTCTGCACCTCCCCCTCTCCCTTCCCTCCGCACCTCCCCCTCTCCCTTCCCTCCGCCCCTCCCCCTCCCTTCCCTCCGCCCCCCCCCCTCCCCCCCCCTCCCCTCCCTTCCCTCCGCCCCTCCCCTCTCCCTTCCCTCGGCCCCTCCCCTCACCCTTCCCTCCGCCCCTCCCCTGTCTCTCTCAGTGTTTTTTATTGGGATTTTGAAATGAGGCGTCGGGGGAGTCAAATTTACCCCAAAATAGGACATCTTCATAAAACCATGAGATCAGCTGCACTGGTGATGAGGTCTCTTCTTCTTTTCCACACTCTCTCTGTTTACCACCTCTTCAGGAGATCACTGGCAATGTGGTCTCTTCTTCTTTTCCACACTATCTCTGTTTACCACCTCTTCAGGAGATCACTGGCGATGTGGTCTCTTCTTCTTTTCCACACTCTCTCTGTTTACCACCTCTTCAGGAGATTAAAGGTGCTTCCTGGGTCAGTAAAGAAGGGATATATCTCTTATTCTCTTCCACATTTAAGAAGATGGGAGTTGGGAAGATGGGAGGATGAGAAGATGGGAAGAAGGGAGGATGAGAAAATTGGAGGATTGGAAGGATGAGAAGATGGGAAGATGAGAAGAAGGGAAGAAGGGAGGATGAGGAGATGGGAGGATTGGGAGGATGAGAAGATGGGAGGATGGGAGGATGAGGAGAAGGGAGAATGGGAGGATGAGAAGATGGGAGGATGAGAAGGGAGATTGGGAGGATGAGAAGATGGGAGGATGAGAAGAAGGGAAGAAGGGAGGATGAGGAGATGGGAGGATTGGGAGGATGAGAAGATGGGAGGATGGGAGGATGAGGAGAAGGGAGAATGGGAGGATGAGAAGATGGGAGGATGAGAAGATGGGAGGATGATAAGAAGGGAGGATGATAAGAAGGGAGGATGAGAAGATGGGAGGATGAGAAGATGGGAGGATGAGAAGAAGGGAGGATGAGAAGATGGGAGGATGAGAAGATGGGAGGATGATAAGAAGGGAGGATGATAAGAAGGGAGGATGAGAAGATGGGAGGATGATAAGAAGGGAGGATGAGAAGATGGGAGGATGAGAAGATGGGAGGATGAGAAGATGGGAGGATGAGAAGATGGGAGGATGATAAGAAGGGAGGATGAGAAGATGGGAGGATGATAAGAAGGGAGGATGAGAAGATGGGAGGATGAGAAGATGGGAGGATGAGAAGATGGGAGGATGAGAAGATGGGAGGATGAGAAGATGGGAGGATGAGAAGATGGGAGGATGAGAAGATGGGAGGATGAGAAGAAGGGAGGATGAAAAATTGGGAGGATGATAAGATGGGAGGATGAGAAGAAGGGAGGATGAGAAGATGGGAGGATGATAAGATGGGAGGATGAGAAGAAGGGAGGATGATAAGAAGGGAGGATGATAAGATGGGAGGATGAGAAGAAGGGATAGTGGAAGTTGTTTTTTCTGAAGTAGTGAGGTCAAACTACTGCTTTAGTAAAGTTATGTGATTTCTAATATAGGGAACTATACTGGCTGTCATAGGTGGGTTGGCGTGGGTGGGCGCATATTTGTGTGGTCGTGCGCACATATTTGCCTGTTTGCTTCCCTGCATGCGTGTACCCATGCAGTTACATTTGCATACTTGGCCACAAACACACATACAGTACCTGTGTGTGTTTGCACAAAAATCATTGCCATATAGTGTGCTGAATGACCTAAGCTGAGCGGTGCTCACACTGGTCTCATTGACAATTCATGGAGTGCTCTGTCTGTCTGGCAGTGGAGAGTACCAGTCAGAGATATGGTCCAGACTTGGCACTCTTCTGTCTGACTCTGAATAATTTAACACTACCCTAATCCACATGACACGAGTGATTCTCTCATTCTGATTGGATCAGCTTGAGTTTTCTCTTCATGTCTGGACTTCGACAGGTCTGTGGTTGGTGGAGGACACTGGGAGAATATTATATTTGCTCTCTGGGCTGGAGTGCTTTTGTTTGAGCCCCTCAGGAGGGAAGGGAGAGGCACTTGGAGCGTCTTGTACTCTAGGACAGGGGTTCCCAAACTGGATCCCCTGTCCTGCATGTTTTGGTTTCTTCCCTAGCACTACACAGCTGATTCAAATAACCAACTCATTATCAAGCTTTGATGATTTGAATCAGCTGTGTTGTGCTAAGGCAAAAACCAAAACGTGCCCCCAGGAGGGGCCTCAGGACCGAGTTTGGGAACCTCTGCTATAGCATGTGTCTTGGGACAAGGGATAGTCATGTCCACAGAACCTATTTTGATTCATACACACTAGGTGTTCATGATTGTGGACTAACAAGACGTCTTATCTCTTCCAACACACAGACACACATATGCTCTCGCTCTCTCCCTTTCTCTCTCTCTCTCTCTTTCTCTCTTTTTCTCTCTAAGATGACAGTGGCAGGATGATGAATGCAGATTTGCATCACAGCCTAGCTGCTCCCAGGCCAGCGGTGCAGAGATAGAGGAGAGGAGACAGAATAATGTTCTGTCATTTCCTCTTAACACTCAAATCAAATGTTATTTGTCACATGCTTTGTAAACAACAGGTTTAGACTAACAGTGGAATGCTTAAGGGCCCTTTTCAACAATGGAGAGAAATTGAGAAAAAGTAACACAAGGAATAGATACACAATGAGAACCGATAACTTGTCTATATACACGGGGTACTGAGTTGATGTGCAGTGGTACGAAGTAACTGAGGTAGATGTGTAAATATGTGTAGGGGTCAAGTGACATGGCAACATGATGAACAATCAATAGTAGCAGCAGTGAATGAGTCAAAAGAGTTAGTATACAAAGGGTCAATGCAGAAAGAGTCAATAGTTAACCAATATCTACCCGGATTAAGTATGTATCAGTCTTATTGCTTGGGGGTAGAAGCTGTTCAGGGCCCTGTTGGTTCCAGACTTGCTGCGTCGGTACCGCTTGCCATGCGTTAGTAGAGAGAACCGTCTATGACTTGGGTGGCTGGAGTCTTTTGACCATTTTTAGGGCCTCCCTCTGACACCGCCTGGTATAGAGGTCCTGGATGGCAGGGAGCTCTGCCTCAGTGATGTACTGGCCCGTGCGCACTACCCTCTGTAGCGGCTTGCGGTCGGATGCCGAGCATGGTCCATACCAAGTGGTGATGCTGTCAAGACGCTGTGGAACTTTTTGAGGGTCTGGGAGCCCATGCCAAAATTGTTTCAGCCTCCTGAGGGGGACGATTTGAGATTGTCGTGCTTTCTTTAAAAGGACACCAAGGAACGTGAAGCTCTCGGCCCGCTGTCGGCCTCCATTTCCTGTAGTCCACGATCAGCACCTTTTTCTTGCTGACTGTTGTGGATACTATGAAATAAGGATTTGCTGGAGACCAAGTCAAACTAAGATGATTTATTTCTGAGCTCAGGAGGAACAGTTACACAGTGCAGTGTAGACAGTCTGAATCCTGAAGCATTGGGTGGTAAAGCACATATCTTTATAGTTTCCTGTTCTTGGGCGGGACTATATCTATACAAAGACGCAGGTGCAAGCTGGTTTGGAACACATGATGCTACTCCCAAGAACAGGAGATTATAATAGGACCGTTTCACACAGTATTACAAGGTCAGACGCATACTCATTTATTTGTTACTTTTATTTTTTACTTATCTATTTTTTACTTAACATTTTAACATCTTAACATCATACCTAACATTTTTCTTAAAACTGCATTGTTGGTTAAGGGTTTGTAAGTAAGCATTTCACTGTAAGGTCTACAATACAATTTGATTTGATTTACGTGGACACATACAATTAATGTTTCCCATAGCCAACTCTGTAAAAAAGGGTGTTATCTTAACACTCCCAATTCCAGAACCATAACATCAATAACAACAGTATCAGGAACAATTAAATCCAGGCGTTTGTCTGCAGTTCAGTTCACACATTTTTAGAGTTGTAGTATTTGCATAGCTCTCAGTGATTGGTCTTATAAACTTTGATTCAAATAACCAACTCATTATCCAGCTTTGATTATTTGAATCAGCTATGTTGTGCTAAGGCAAAAACCAAACCGTGCCCCCAGGAGGGGGTGGGGGAGAGTCATAGGTCTTATAAACAGTGTAGGGAACAATAGATGAATGAAACATCATGAAAGTTTTACAGTCAGTAAGTCTTATTGCCATCAGGGGGAAAAACCTTAACACCGATTTAAGTGTCAGTCCACAAACACGATGTCATTGTCCATTGGTTTGAGGCACCTTGTTATGGTGCCAGTGCTTTCATCTGAGATCCTTCACCACGATCCAGTCGCCAGGGGAGATCTTATGCAGCTGTCTTCCCTTTGGCTCGGACAGGGCAGCTCTTAAGTCCTATCATGTACTTTACCATCTGTTCGTCCACACCGCTCAAGGTCAGCTGGGCCAGCTTCAGCAGCACATCTTCATCGGCCTTTCTGTAAGTATTTCATGGGGCGACAGTCCAGTGGAACAATGGGCTC
The DNA here is from genome assembly GCF_018296145.1 of Oncorhynchus tshawytscha. Lineage (NCBI taxonomy): Eukaryota > Metazoa > Chordata > Actinopteri > Salmoniformes > Salmonidae > Oncorhynchus > Oncorhynchus tshawytscha. Next base: position 58,440,779 of record NC_056431.1, read on the forward strand.
TACCCAATGGGAGAGAAATCTCCTCCACAATTTTCCTCAGCCTTTGCTCAGCCATAACTTTACATAGCTTTGTTTTCACGGTTTGGTTGGTGCGTTCTACTGCGCCCCCACTGGCCGAATGATATGAACAGCGAGTGCGCAGGTCAACGCCCAGACACTCGGATAAACTCTTTATTACATTATTTTCAAAATGTGAGCCGTTGTCGCCTGAGAGTTTTGCCAGAATCCCCCAACTGGGAACAGTTTCTCTCATTAGTGCCTTAGCTACTGTAGATGATGACGCATGCCTGCATGGAAAACATTCTATCCATTTAGAAAACATGTCCGCTATTACCAGACAATACTCATCAAGTAACTGAAAGGCATCTCAGGTGTGGGGTGAGCTGAAGTAAGCCTGGGTGTAGCTCTTCCAACATTATGGGCTGCACAGATAGAACGTCATTTACTAAAACATTCAGCAAAATGAGTAAACCCAAATGTAATCCCAAACATATTTACACATCCACCCCTTTTGACACATGGTCCATACCGTGTGACAATTTCGCAAGGTAGGGAAAAGCCACTGGAGGGGGTAAAGGGAGGCCGGTCGGGGCCTTCCAGACACCCTCAGAGTTACACATGTTCACTGCCAGCGTTTCTTCTCCACTCCATCAGCCCCCTGTTGTAGCAGAGAGACATCATTAAAGGAAAGAGAGGTTGCAGGGTCGATGCATGACATCACAAGGAGAGGGGAGGTGGGGGAATCAGCAGTCGCTTTCGCTGCACGGTCTGCAGCAACATTTCCTAGAGATACAGCATCAGTGTGTTTAGTATGAGATGCACATTTGCAAATAGCAAGTGTGGAGGGCAGGAGTACTGCCTCAAGCAGTTACTGAACCGTGCTATGGTGTGCTATTGGTTTAGCAGTTGAGTTGAGGAAAACACAAGTTTGCCACAGTGTTCCAAAAAATGTGACAGACACCAAAAGAGTATTGAGAGTCAGTGTACACTGTGAGTGACTGTCCCTTTCCCAACACAAAGGCATGTGTGAGAGCAAACAGCTCTGCTGCCTGTGCAGAGAAGTGGGAGGGCAGTCTGGCTGCCTCCTCAATACTGGGGGGTGTACACACAGCATACGATGCGACTGGATCGCCTGATGAAGAATGTTTCGCACGACCATCAGCAAAACAGATTAGATCACCGTTAGGAACAGTCACATCTTGGAGGTCAGGGCGTGGTTTACACAAGAGGTCAACCACCTCACTGCAGTCATGTGCATCGCCGTCAGACTGTGTGGGGTGTCAGGTTGCAGGGTTTAAGACCGTACATCGGTTCAGAGCAACATGCCACATTGTAAGTAACACATTCTGCCTATGTAGCAGCCTTGCAGGGTGAGATGTGCTGTCCTTGCCTGTGGTCAAGGGAGAGACATAATGAGGCAAATGAACAGTTAAGGGCCGCATAGCTACAATGTCAGCACAGGCCAGTGGTCGTTGCTGCCGCCACAGAGCGGAGGCAGGGGAGCAGTGCAGTATGGAGACGTTTCCAGTAGAAACCAACAGGTCTCATCTTACCACAGTTTGTGTCAGTACTGCTGACATGAACCCATTATTTTCCAAAACAAACTAATGGAAAGGTTTGGAGTGATCAGGGAACCCCAAACAAGACCGTGACGAGAGTGTCTGATTAAGCCGAATGAACGATTCTTCACCATCTTCAGTCCACTCTATCTGATCTCCCATGACCTGTTTAAGCCGAATGAACGATTCTTCACCATCTTCAGTCCACTCTATCTGATCTCCCATGACCTGTTTAAGCCGAATGAACGATTCTTCACCATCTTCAGTCCACTCTATCTGATCTCCCATGACCTGTTTAAGCCGAATGAACGATTCTTCACCATCTTCAGTCCACTCTATCTGATCTCCCATGGCCATGGGTTTCAAATGAATGAGATCAGAGAGCGGTTGGCCAATTTCAGCATAATCAATTAACCAAACTCTACAATAGCCTGCCAGTCCCAGCAGTGTCAACACATGTTCCTTGGTGGATAGTTTATGAACTTGTGAAATAGCTTTGACCCTGTCTGTAGCCAAGCTTCAACCCTGTCTGTAGCAAAGCTTCTTCCCCCTGATGTGATAACGTGTCCCAAATATTTAACAGTCTGTTGGACAGATGTTCATTTGTTTTTCGAGGCCTTGGGGCCGTTATCAGCTAGAAAATGTGACAGTGCAACAGTATCAACAGCAAAGAAGGAGGTCATCAACATACTGAACAAGAGTGCTCAGTTCATCTGTAAAAATTACAGGGCTCTCAACATCATTTTGTCTTTGAAAGAAAACACAAACCAGTACTGAGAATCTGGGTGCACAGGAATGCTGAAAAATGCATTAGCCAAATCAACAACAACAAATCAACAATTTGAATCTGGCGGGACAGAAGTAAGGATAGTGACTGTGTTTGGCACTACTGGGGTCATGGCGTACACTGCATCTAAGATCCTGTACCATTCTCCATTCACCAGATGCTTTTCTAACCATACAAATTGGCGTGTTGCAAGGTGATGACGTACAGGTGACAACAGCCCCCTTGCTCAGCAGAGAGGTCAGGATTTTGCCAATGCCTTCCACCTTACGCAAGGGGTACTGTGCCTTGTGGGACCGGTATGTACTTTTAGGAAAGAAAGTCACAGACGTTGCTCCTCTCATCTTCCCTATGTGATATTTATCCTTAGTGAAGCCCATAGTCCGGAACCTGAGACAACAGTGCGCTGTCAGGGGCGGGCTGGTTAGGTGCAATGGGAACAGGAACAGGGATTCATTGTCTCCTCTGAGCACTGCATCCGTGCTGTTCACATCCTTTCTGTGAGCCCCCGGGGAGAATTCTCTCTCGTCTGGCTGAGCCTCCCTGTCAGTTGCCAATCTCACGCCCTTAACCCATGTAGCAAATTCTTCCCATTTGGTATCCTCTCAAATCCCAAAATCATATAAAATGTTATTGGTTACATACACATGGTTAGCAGATGTTATTGCGAGTGTAGCGAAATGCTTACGCTGCTAGATCCGAAGCAATCTGAAGCAATCTTGAAGCGTGGAATCCAATTGGTCAGACCAGCGTTGGATAGACCTGTTTTAGTTTCTGCCTATAGGAGGGCTGCAGCAAGATAGAGCCATGGTCAGATTTGCCAAAAGGAAGGCGGGGGAGGGCCTTATGTGCATGGCGGAAGTTAGAGTAGCAATTGTCAAGTGTGTTACTCGCTTGTGTACTGCAATCGATATGCTGATCGAATTTAGGTAGCCTTGTTCTCAGATTAGCTTTGTTAAAATCCCCAGCAACAATAAATGCAGCCTCAGGATATATGGTTTCCAGTTTGCATAAAGTCCAGAGAAGTTCCTTGATGGCCGTCTTGGTATCCGCCTGCGGGGGGATATGTTCGGCTGTGACGATAACCGAGGATAGATCTCTTGGGAGATAATATGGTCGGAATTTGATTGTGAGGAATTCTAGGTCAAGTGAACAAAAGGACTTGAGTTCCTGTATGTTGTTACAATTACACCATGAGTCGTTGAGCGGTGGGTGGTATGCGTCCGAAGCCTCACTATAAGACTGCTCTGGCACCCACTCTTCTGGCGCCGGAGGAGATAGAGATATGGGGAACTGATTGGGGCACAGAGAAAAACTGTTGCTGTTCAATGGTTAAGTTCGTGCCAGATGCCCCAAATAGTCTTTATTACATATTTTGACAATGGAACTTTAAAATGGTTACATTTAGATAAAATAGAGATGGTTGCCGCTGAATCGACCAGGAAAGACATTTTCACACCGCCCACACACACATCTATATTAGGTGAATCTGCACTGTTAGAAGATCAAATTGGAAACTCACCAAAGTGGCATTGTTGGCTGTCTTTTCCTTCTACCTCCTCCTCATCCTATCTCCAGCCTCCCACTCTAGTCTGCGGGTTAGATTCTGTCACTTGTGGTGGTGGTGGTTAGTAGGTATCACTGTACTCAGCTTCATCATAGCCACTCACATCACCCCTGTTCTGGGGTCAATTTTTTTTAAATGTGGCCAGGCTGTTGACAGTTATTACACCTCCATGGTTCCCCTCTTCCTCCTAAACATCTTTCTCCTCCTCCGCCCCTTCCTCCACTTGTTTTTCCATCCTACCTTCCTCTTCCTCTGTCTTCCGAGTTCCCTCTGTTCCCTCCCTCATAAAACATTAGCTGTTTCTCCTTTCCTGCAGCTTGTTGTCGTTCAGCGTGAACAGCATGTGGCCAGACTGGGTCAAGGGATGGAACTCAGTGTGTGGTGGTCAGAACTGTGGTCAGAGGGATGGAACTCAGTTTGTGGTGGTCAGAGGAGTTGGTATTCTACTCTGGAACTCAGTGTGTGTGGTGGTCAGAGGAGTTGGTATTCTACTCTGGAACTCAGTGTGTGTGGTGGTCAGAGGAGTTGGTATTCTACTCTGGAACTCAGTGTGTGTGGTGGTCAGAGGCGTGTCTTTTTCTTCTTCGTCTTCCTCAGATTCTCGCTGTCTGCCCACACAGCCCCCACTCCTGCTGCTGGGGGTCCTGGGTGTGGAGGTGGTACCGTAGCGGTTGGTTGAGGTGGGGGAGCGTCTGTTCCAACTTGCTTTGCCTTTCTTTTCTACAGCTTTCATCATTACCTCTGCACCCTTCTCTGCACTTTTCCTCTCTCTCTCTCTGTCCTTGTCTCTGCTTCAATTTCCCACTTTCTAAAATGATCCCAGCGTATATTATTTGTCTTGTCTTTCCCTACTTTCTCCAACTGTTGTTGGACTAATTTCAACTTAACCACACCCTCTGTGCCTTCTTCGGGAAAATCTCCATTTGTTAAGCGGTGCCATTACAACACGTCCTCGGCAACACTCGGACCCCATTTGCTTACCATCACCTTCAAAGGCCCTGTGTAGCATGTGGTGGCTGGAGAACCCTTTTTCCTCCAGGATGATCCCATCTAGAGTTCCTATCTCACACTCTCTCTCTCTCTCTCTCTATCTCTCTCTCTCTCTCTCTCTCTCACACACACACACACACACATGCACACGCTCACGCACACGCACACTCAATAAAATTTGATTTGATTTGATTCACACTCACACACACACAAGCACACACACACACATTTGAGGAGGGATCAGTTCCTATAATCTAAACCATGTATTTGCATGGCTGCTAAAATATTCCCTAATTTGTCGTTGAACCACTGGAGAACTAATCCAAATTGGTATCTTACCCACGTAAAAAGTAAACACAGTTTTGCTATGATACTTAGGTTCAACTGTATGAGAAAGTTCTTCATGTCCGCTGGTTAATAAGGCTATCCTTAACATGAGATTCTAGTCTAACATGGCGTCCTAACCGGTCCACCCACATCACACTATGCGGTAGGGCATGTGCTTGATCACTTAGTGCAAAGTGATCTAGGAATGCACAATTCCTCTTATTTCAATGATAGTGTTCTTTATCACTTAGCACAAAGGGATTTCATTCATAAAGAATCTTCCAAAGATGACACACCAGATGAGGAAAACATTGACTGAGAGACTGCTGACCCTCACGCTTTTCAGAGGTGGAGGTGAAAGTTGAAAATAGAGAAGGAGGTGAAAATACTACCCCCTACCAAAGAGAGGATAATACATAGTACAGAACATTATTAGTCAAGGACTGAAGTACATACATACACGTCACGGCCCGCCACAGCCTACATATCAGTACATACACACAATATCTATGCCTAATACATAGTACAGTGCAAATTAGAGTACAATATACATCAAATGGCTGTCTCTACACAGTCCCATTTGTGCAGTGAGGTGTTCTTTTTTTGTTTTTTCTTCCACTTAAAAAAAAAATAGATACTTGTAGCCCTATTCATCTAGTTGAGTGTGTTCTTAGTGCCAGCTTCCTTTTGTGGTGGTAAATAGACAGCTATGAAAAATAGAGATAAACTCTCCTGGTAAATAGTATGGTCTGCAGCTTATCATGAGTTATTCGAACTCAGGTGAGCCTCAAGACTTCCTTAACATTAGAGATTGCGCACCAGCTGTTGTTAACAAAGAGACACCCACCTCCCCTCTTAACCTTAACCTAAACTGCCATTCGGTCTTGACGATGCATAGAAAAACCAGCTAGATATATATTATCCACGTCCTTGTTCAGTCACGACTCCGTGAAACATATTACAGTTCTTTAGGTCCCATTGATAGGACAGTCTCGAATGGAGCTCGTCCAGTGACTGTACGTTCACCAATAGAAAGGAGGGTGGAGGCAGTTTATTTACTCATCGACGAAGTCTCATCGGGAGCCCGCTTCTTTGGGGATTAGGGTCTGGTCTGGAATGAGCAGTTCATCCACCGTTTCAGACTCGTTGAAGTAAAACTCTTCATCCATATCGAGGTTAGTGATCGCTGTTCTGATGTCCAGAAGCTGTTTTCGGTAATATTATGCAGCCAGCCCCAGGACCAACCCATCAGCAACCAGCTCATCAGCAGCCTGCAGGAGGAGAAATATGGATGTCAAAAAAATTGTGAAATGTAATGATCTTCTTGCCCAAGGAATGAGCCACCCATGGCTGCCAACGTGATAAGGATGTAACCAGGGCTGGATGGCGGTTACTCATGTGAGGACATCAAGTCTTCTTTTGAACTGTTCATCCCAGACACCATCCAGGAAATCATTCTGGACTGCACTAATATGGAGGGAAGGTGTGTTTTTGGAGAGGGATGGAAGGAGATGGACCAAACTCATTTACATGCATACTTTGGGGTTCTTATTCTTGCTAGTGTTTTCAGATCCAATGGGGAATCCACAGAATCCCTGTGGGATGCAGAAACTGGGAGATAACTTTTCAGTGCAACAATGTCTCTGGAAAACGTCCACATTATTTTCAGGATTATCCTCTTCGATAACCGAGACACTAGACCAGCTCGGTGGCAGAGAGACAAGCCAGCTGCAATCAGGTCAGTGTGGGACTAGTGGGTGGGCCACCTTCCCCTGTTTTACAACCCTGGGCCCAGCGTTACTGTTGATGAGCAGCTTATGCCATTTAGGGGCCGCTGTCCCTTCAAGCAGTGTGTACCCAGAGGTGACAATTTAGACAAGCTGGTGACTGGCTACACCTGCAATAGAAGAACCCTACATGGTCATTTGTTACATTCTTCAACATCTTGGACATCTCGGCATGCAATGCGTTTGTCATCTGGATGGCGTTGAACCCAGATTGGAACAGAGGGAAGCAATAGAGGAAATGGCCCTTTCTCAAGGAGCTGGGCAAGGCATTGGTAATACCTCAAATTCCAAGGGGGCAACATATCACAAGGACTCCAGCTTCTGCAGCCATCGTGAGGAGGATTCAGGAGGAGGATGCTGGTGCCCCATTCGCCCGACCCACAGATCCACAGACCCACAGAGCCAACAACTCCAACAACAAATTCCTGAACTGTTTTCAAGAAGAATCACTGTGATGTGTGTGGACCCAAGAAGGACAGGAATACACAGTACACACGCCTCAATTGCAAGAAATACATTTGCAGCACACACACAGTCAACCTCTATCCCTCATGTGGTGTGTAGACCGGCCTTAATTTGCATTCGCTGGGGCTCATTTACCCTTTCCATAAAATACTGTATGTAAAATCTGTCCTTCTAATTTGTTCAGATCAAAGCAATGAACATCTATAGTGATGAAAACCTTGTTTCATTGATATTTGTTCATGATAAACATGACTTAATCCACCTATGTCTTGATTTGTTTTATTTAAAAAATGGTATGCTATACGGTCTATATCAACATCTGAGCAGTTATATTTTTACTTGAATTGTTATGGGCTGTACTGTTTTAAAAACCCAATTATGTTGTGGGTCAAGCAGACCCCCGAACATTGGGTGAATAACAAAAACATGAACTCCACACAAGGGTTAGTAAATACTAGTTACATTTGGAGTGGTGCTGAAACTTCAATGTAGACTCTTGAGCCTTGTTAGTGTACAATATGACAGGAATCATATTCTGTCATGTTCCTACTAATACAGTCCCGCCCACCAGTGCGTTCAACCACAATGACTCTTCTTATGCGAGCAATCATCCAGAACATTACCGCTAGCCAGTTGCCCTATTTGGCCTTAATGGGTCACTTAAGTCACCAGAAAAACGTTCCTATTAAATTGAATTAGGAGGGGGGGGGGGTTGATACTGTATCGTAACTATGCACAGAGGGACATGTAGTGTAGATCTCTATGTGTTCCTGCTGTTCCTGAGTGAGTATATGTTCCTGTACTAGATATTAAATAGAATACCACAAATGGACTGTAGCATCATTAAAGTGCATTGTGGCGGTTGAATGTGGTGTATGCTGTAAGTACCCACTCTACCAAGTTCTACAAGTCCTCCATATACATCAAAGTATCAGATCTGTAGTTGGTGACTTCAATACAGGTAAAGAACTCCTGGGATCCCCAACATAAGTTGAAATGATACTGAGACTTTAACGTCATCACATAATCATCCTCTCCAATCTTCAACAAAATGCAATTTCCCCCGATATCCGAAAATAATCTCCTCCTACTCTACCTTGTATGACCTAATAGTTGGTGACAGGCAATTTCGTGGTCGCCTCTACCGATGAGAAGGAAGTGATATTGAGTTAAGGTTTATTGGGTCAATGGGATATTGACGCATCCGTCAAATAATTGTTTCCGTGGTGTGTGTGTGTGTGTGTGTGTGTGTGTGTGTGTGTGTGTGTGTGTGTGTGTGTGTGTGTGTGTAGGAGTGTGTGTGTGTGTGTGTGTGTGTGTGTGTGTGTGTGTGTGTGTGTCTGTGTCTGTGTGTGTGTAGGAGTGTGTGTGTGTGTGTGTGTGTGTGTGTGTGTGTGTGTGTGTGTGTGTGTGTGTGTGTGTGTGTGTGTGGGAGTGTGTGTGTGTGTGTGTGTGTGTAGGAGTGTGTTTATCACCCCGTCTGGCTATGGCGAGCGTCGTCACCTAGAGCATTGGTTAGACTGTTCGGTTGTTAGAAGAAGACACTGCCAGAGGAAATCCCCATGGCAACATTAATGCCTCTAAAGCTAAAATTGTTCTATTTTTGTGGACAACCCTCTGTGGATTGTGGCCCTAGTATATACTGTATTGGCTCTAATTGGTGGCTGAGCGTGATTACATGAGGCATATCGATATGAACTGTTTGTGCTGTCATGTTTGTGTAATTAAATGGGGACCTATTATCAGTCAGTATGTGTGGCTGATCACTGTTACTAGGCCTCTATCTGTGGCAGAATACCTGTACTTGTGTTCTAAATAGTAAGCATTTTGGATATGCGAATATAGAACATTTTATAGCGCGAGAAATTTTGAAAATGTTGTATGCTTTAAATGCCAGGATGTCATACTCTTTTCCATATGAATTCACTGCATGCTATTAATGAAGATAATTGTCTTTTCAGACCCGCGTGTGTTTGACAACAGCTGATATTCACCTGATAATGAGATAAGGGGAGGCGCTACCAAAATAAACCAATGGAGGGAAACAACACAGTTGCACATTAGATCTCAGTATAGGTGAGTCTAGTATGTTGATACGTGTCGCTTACTGCATTCGTTTTCACTAAACAGAACATTATAAATAGTATGTAGTATTAGTACACAGTATGCAGCTCTAGTAAGTAGTAGGCAAGACAGATTTCGGACACAGGCTATGTGTTCTGTCTGGAGGATGTAGTAGGAAGTTGTCCTCAGAGACTGATTTAAGGTCAGATTTTATCATCCTATCAGGCTTGTTTCTCCCTAAGGTTAGGATTTGGGGAAGGGGAGCTGATCCTAGAACTGCACCTATATTAGTATCTTCTACCTCCACAGCAGGAAATGCAAACGTGTAGTGTATTCTAGGTTTAAAAAGTCCATTAACTATAATCCACATAATGATTCACCTTTCCTGTTTCTGCAGGATTATTTTCCTTCTGTAGCAAACTGCCTCATATTAGAATCCTACATCTGTATGACTGTGTGTGACAGGTGTGTGTGGGACTGTGTGTGTGACAGGTGTGTGAGTGTGTGTGTGACAGGTGTGTGTGGGACTGTGTGTGTGATAGGTGTGTGAGTGTGTGTGTGACAGGTGTGTGTGGCCCGATTCGTTAGCGTCTCCACCGAGACCTGTGAAGAGAACTGTCAGTGGTAAAAACACTCTGCTTGTCCAACTGAATTCTGCCCCAGTACCTTCCGGGTAGGCTATGTAATTCCAAATTCCAAGGGGAAGCAGTCCCTGAAAAGGTCCTTGTACCGTTGTCGGCTGGCATGAAGTGACATTTTGTATCATGTGCAAGGAACCGACCACCTTGTCCCAGTCATATAACATTTAAAAAGTGCCAGGGGGCTCTGAGGTTTCGCTCTCTCTCTCTCGCTCTCTCTCTCTCTCTCTTGCTCACTTTCTCACTCACTCTCCCTCTCTCTCTCGCTCTCTGTCTCGCACTCTCGCTCACTCTCTCTCTCTCTCGCTCACTCTCTCGCTCACTCTCCCTTTCTCTCTCTCTCTTTCTCTCTCTCTCTCGCTCTCTCTCTCTCTCTCACTCTCCCTCACTCTCTCTCGCTCTCTGTCTCGCTCTCTCTCTCTCACTCTCTCTCTCTCTCTTTCTCTCACTCTCTCGCTCACTCCTTTCTCTCTCTCTCTTTCTCTCTCTCTCTCGCTCTCTCTCTCGCTTACTCTCTCTCGCTCACTCTCTCTCTCTCTCTCTCTCTCTCTCGCTCACTCTCTCTCTCTCTCTCTCTCTCTCTCTCTCTCTCTCTCTCTCTCTCTCTCTCTCTCTCTCTCTCTCTCTCTCTCTTTCTCCCCCAGACACATGTTCTTGCCGTCTGTTACCTGGATGTTTGGATATGGCCGACAGCCTTCCACTGATCTAGAGTCAGTTTATACCAAGGGCATTTAGCTGTCGATGTGGTCGTCAGTGCTCTGCTGCTCTGAGGTCAGTTACCATGCTGTCTATTCCTAGGCATCTGGCTGTGGTAGTTGGCACTCCTACAGTTCTGAGGCCAGTTTGTTCTTGGGCATCTGGTTGTTGTAGTCTGGTCCCTCACAGCTCCCAGATCAGTCGTCTCTCCACACCGCCTGTACCCATCCTACGGTCAGAACCAGTGGAGGCTGCTGAAGGTAGAACTACTCATAATAACGTCTGGAACGTAGCGAATGGAATGGCATCAAAACACATGGAGTCCATGTGTTTGATGTATTTGATACCATTTCGCTCCAACCACTACCATGAGCCCATCCTCCCTAATTAAGGTGACATCAACCTCCTGTGGTCAGAACACAGCAGCAGTATGTGGTTGGTATCATTAAACCTCACTGGACAACACTTGGCCAGCTGCGACCGGCCACCCAACCACTAGATCCAACTGCCTGGAGAACTATGGAAATAGAACAGTACAGGGAAGTTTAGTTCAGCTCTGCTACAGAGGATGTACTGGAGGGTGGTACAAAGTGGTCTGTGTGCTTCTGTGCGTTTGTGTGTGTGTGTGCTTCTGTGTGTTTGTGTGTGTGTGTGCTTGCATGCATGCATCCATGTATATGTGCCATACTTGTTGTAGCTAATAGGAAATATACTGAACGAAAATATGAACGGAACATGCAACATTTTGAACGATTTTACTGAGTTACAGTTCATATAAGGAAATCAGTCAATTGAAATGAATTCATTAGGCCCTAATCTATGGATTTCACATGACTGGGCAGGGCGCATCCAAAGGTGGGACTGGCTCCCCAGTGGGTGGGCCTATGCCCTCCCAGGCCCACCCACGGCTGCGCCCCTGCCCAATCATGTAAAATCCCTAGATCCATATTTTTGAGTTTTTCCCCATAAAAGGGGCTTTATTAGATTCATCAGCTGTCTGACTGGCTGGTTTCAGATGTTCCAACAGGTGAAGAAGTTGTACGTGGAGGTCTTGTGCTGGTGTGGTTACACGTGGGCTGCAGTTGTGAGGCCGGTTTGTCAAGTTGCCAAATTCCCTAAAACTGTTGTGAGGCCTGGAGGCTCATGGTAGAAAAATTAACATTCAATTCTCTGGCAACAGCTCTGGTGGATATTCCTGCAGTCAGCATGCCAATTGCACACTCATTCAAAACTTGAGACATCTGTGGCATTGCGTTGTGTGACAAAACGGAACATTTTTGAGTGGGCTTTTATTGTCCCCAGCGCAAGGCGCACCTGTGTAATTATCATGCTGTTTAAGCAGCTTCTTGATATGCCACACCTGTCAGGTGGATGGATTATCTTGGCCAAGGAGAAATGTTCACTGACATGGATGTAAACAAATTTGTGCCCAAAATTGGAGAGTAAAGCTTTTTGTGCGTATGGAACATTTCTGGGTTCTTTTATTTCAGCTAATGAATCATGGGATGTTGCCTTTATATTGTTGTTCAGTATTATAGATAAGGAATTGGTGGTGCTGAATAAGGGACATGTGTTCAAGATGGACACAACTCAAGTTCTATATCAAAGGAGGAGGGACGTTGTGACGGATTCCTCAGGAACTTTCATCATGCTCACCTGTCCCCCATTCCCGCGCATTAGTACCAGTATAAGTGTGCTCTTTGGTTGCCATTGGGCTGTCCATTATTGTTACAATGTCCGTTGGTGCATGTGAGTACCTGTGCTGTGTGTTTTGGGCTTTCTTGCCCTTGTGGATTGCCCAGATGATTACGGGTCTCGTCCCGTGCGTTGATCATCGTCCGCTAGTGTTATTTATTCGAGGTACTCCTCACTCTTTTGTTTGGGTTTCAACCCTGTGTTTTTGTTACGTGTTTGTTTGGTCTTCGTCCTCGTGCCTTTACACGGCACGCTGTAATTTGGGGTATAATAAAAAAAACTATTACGCATTCCTGTGCCTGTCTTCCGCATCTCTTCATACCAACGTAACAGACATCATTCCAGCAGCATACCACTCTGCATACCACTGCTGGCTTTCTTCTGAAGCTAAGCAGGGTTGGTCCTGGTCAGTCCCTGCATGGGAGACTAGATGCTGCTGGAAGTGGTGTTGGAGGGCCAGTAGGAAGCACTCTTTCCTCTGGTCTAAAAAATATCCCAATGACCCAGGGCAGTGATTGGGGACACTGCCCTGTGTAGGGTGCCGTCTTTCGGATGGGACGTTAAACGGGTGTCCTGACTCTCTGCGGTCATTAAAGATCACATGGCACTTATCGTAAGAGTAGGGGTGTTAACCCCGGTGTCCTGGCTAAATTCCCAATCTGGCCTTCAAACCATCATGGTCACCTAATAATCCCCAGTTTACAATTGGCTCATTCATCCCCCTCCTCTCCCTTGTAACTATTCCCCAGGTCGTTGCTGCAAATGAGAATGTGTTCTCAGTCAACTTACCTGGATTATAACGGATAAAAATAAATAAAAATAAATTCCCCTCTGTCACAATTATCCATTTGTTGTGTTCAGCCTGGAGAACATGGAGTGATTGCTCAGTAAATTGGACTGATAATATCACAGTGCTGGGTCAGCTCCAGTGAGTGATGGCCTCTTAACCTTCAATAGGTTGTTGTGTAATAGGGGTGTATTAAATATGTAACGGGTCATGTGGTACAGTATGTGATATAGAGGACATGCGTATCGTCTCTTGTAATAGGGTTTATTTCCTATATATATATTTCTTGTCCTTCAATTTTTGAGGTGGACAAATAAACTACAAGTTTTCAATTTCCTGCAACGGGGTGATCAGATGAAGATCCTATATCTGTATGTGGCTTAACTGTACAGTTCCACAGTAGTCATAGGCATAATATACTGTATAAACCCATAGGGAGGGTATCAGACAAACAGCCTGCAGTGCTGTACCATAGACGCCATGTAGCAACGCGCATGTCCCGCCCACCTGAGGGTCTGTCCTTTTCAGCCATCTACTTCCTGTGTTTTAGGGGTGCAAAATTCACTTGTAATTTACATTTTGCTGGATTCATTTCTTTCATTTTACTCGTGTGACTCTTTCATACTTTTGCTTGTGCCTGTAATTTTCCCCCGTTGGAGTTACGACCGCGGAAATGTTTGTAATGACCTGTCAAACACACCCAGGTAAAGGCTGAATTAGCCTCAATGGAATACATTGTCTTTCCGTTAAATCTATAAGAACGTCAATGTTTTGTTGAGGATTTAACTCACCGGCTCGACACTTACATCACACGTAAGAGAAGAAAGATAACTTTATTTGCATTGGTGTACATTTTTGGTGGAATTGAAACAAGTAATAATGTAAGACAGTTGAAATGTTTACAAATTAGATGCACTGAAATGAAAACAACTTCAGAAAATGTGGTGATATTATGTCTGATCTCGCAAACAATGTAAAGTGTGTTTAGATAGCTGTAATCTAGAGCCATGCGTGTTGATTTTCAATCTCAGGGTATCCTGCTATTGACACACTTGTTGAATTATGCAAGAGAATGTGAAAACAACAGTAATTAATGACTCAGTCTAGACAGCGCAGGTTGGGTAGACAGAGGAATGGATGGTTGTTGCAGACCTGTTCCACCCCTTTATGTTAATATATTTATATATGCAAATGCATGTGTATTTATGCAAATTAGGTACATATAATTTTAAATATTTTAACACAAAATATATAAAAAAATACCTGATACAATAACATTTATATGAGTGCCTTCTAAGACTAAATGTGGGAAATTTTACAATAAATTGAATACTTGAATTCCCACCAAAATCACTGAACTCCAGTCGTTATTTGTCTGTGCCTGTACAATGTGTTATGTGTTATAATTATGTCAATATCCGATGGATTGTAAAAATTCAAAAAGTTTGGAGTATCTTCATCCATTGTCCAACTTTATGAAAACCTTTTAACAATTTTGATTACCGTTGCTACCTCAACGCCAGCGAAATCCTGAATATGACATTAAGACACCATTTCGTTTTATTGGCTTGGGGGGGAAAGTCTCGAAGGAGAACTTTATTTGATAGTTTAATTATCTTTAGTGGCTGAATCATCATTGGGAGGATTCCTGGGTGAGTTTGAAGGCTTTTAAGGGACCAGGGCTGATGCACTTGGCTTCCTGGAATGCCGTGTCCTCAATCTGGGTACATGGTGTCTGTAAGGCAGGTTCATGCCTTATAGACACACTTGTGATGCTACACTTGATGTGATGTGAAATGACCTGTTATTCTTGGAATGATGTGCTTTCTCTCTGACAGGTTAACACACTGATAATTAGTCTGTTGGTTCAATACTAAAGCTACCTGGCCTCATCAAGCGGTGTGGAGTGATAACGATCGATAGTTTTTGGTAGGATCAAATGTTATCAATCAATTGATGTAGTCCTTTTCTCGCCGCAAGTACACAATAGGCCTAGAGCGAATATCGTGCCTGTCGATGCCGTGGTTTCTTTAACCTATCCAAACCAGGAACACCCTGATTTTCAAAGAGCTTACATTTGACATTGCTTCAAGGTAGCGCTAATGGTGACCATACTCTACGTGGTGTGATAAGCTACAACCAACCTTTCAGTAATGCTACTGTACACTTTCAAACCACCTTCCTCCGTGCTTGGATGACGCTAACAAAAAGGCGCTTGAAGAGGTGTATCGGCTGTCAGGTCCCATGTTGAAAGATGTATTTGAAATAGCCGTTAGCCCTGGCTGGCCCTTGATAAAAACGGATGGATTGGGTTTGATGATTGCCTCCTTCTGAGTACAAAGGAAGGCAGTCAGTGTGAGGTGATTGTTCTCTCTGAGTGAATGACACGGTGAGGCCCAATGCAGCCGTTTTTATCTCAATATCAAATCATTTCTGGGTAAAAATGAGGTGCCTTACTGTGATTGTTTTCAATTAAAAGGGTTTAAAAAAGAAACAAAAATAGCTTCTTAGCAAAGAGAAGTTTCTAAAGCAAGAATTTTACTAGAACTATCTTGGAGTGGTCTGACTGGGGAGGGGACAACTGAAAACTAGCTCTTATTTGCAGAGAGGTTTGGATCTCTCTCTTCCTAGTCTATTAACTAATTTACTGCCTGGTGATGTAACCAGGCAGGTAAAAACTTCATCCCACTAAAACTGGCTCAAATTTCTGTCTTTTTAAACAACTCTTACACTAAAAAGGGGAACCCTTTTTTCTAAGAGTGTAGGGAGGAAGGGAGCAAGTGTTGACGCCTGCCCGAGGTATGGTTGAAGGTGTTTTCGGGCGACTAATTAAATCTGTCCACCCCCATGCAGAACTCTTTGATTTGGGCACTGCAGGGATCCCGCAGGCTCGCCCCGGCCCGCCTCAGGGGGAGTCTGGGTATATGTGATCAAACCTCACATCTCTACTTTCATCATTTCACTCGGCGGTGGTCACGGAGGAGAAGAAACAGGGAGATATCAATTACCCCTTTATTTTCCTTTATTTTCTTCACAGTCTTGTTTTTTCATGCTTTGTTATTCATATATTTTTCTATTTTAAAGTAGCAGATAAAAAGCGGTTGATCTGAGGTGACTCCGATGTCAGGCTGCCAGTTACGCTCTCTCTCTCTCCCATTCTCTCTCTCCCTTTCTCTCTCTCCCATTCTCTCTCTCCCTTTCTCTCTCTCCCATTCTCTCTCTCCCTTTCTCTCTCTCCCATTCTCTCTCTCCCTTTCTCTCTCTCCCTTTCTCTCTCTCCATGTCATTCTCTCTCTCCCATTCTCTCTCTCCCTTTCTCTCTCTCCCATTCTCTCTCTCCCTTTCTCTCTCTCCCTTTCTCTCTCTCCCATTCTCTCTCTCCCATTCTCTCGCTCCCTTTCTCTCCTCCCATTCTCTCTCTCCCTTTCTCTCTCTCCCATTCTCTCTCTCCCTTTCTCTCTCTCCCATTCTCTCTCTCCCTTTCTCTCTCTCCCATTCTCTCTCTCCCTTTCTCTCTCTCCCATTCTCTCTCTCCCTTTCTCTCTCTCCCATTCTCTCTCTCCCTTTCTCTCTCTCCCATTCTCTCCCTCCCATTCTCTCTCTCCCTTTCTCTCTCTCCCATTCTCTCTCTCTTTCTCTCTCTCCCATTCTCTCTCTCCCATTCTCTCTCTCCATGTCATTCTCTCTCCCATTCTCTCTCTCCCATTCTCTCTCTCCCTGTCATTCTCTCTCTCCCATTCTCTCTCTCCCTTTCTCTCTCTCCCATTCTCTCTCTCCCTTTCTCTCTCTCCATCTCATTCTCTCTCTCCCATTCTCTCTCTCCATGTCATTCTCTCTCTCCCATTCTCTCTCTCCCTTTCTCTCTCTCCCATTCTCTCTCTCCCTTTCTCTCTCTCCATGTCATTCTCTCTCTCCATGTCATTCTCTCTCTCCATGTCATTCTCTCTCTCCATGTCATTCTCTCTCTCCATGTCATTCTCTCTCTCCATGTCATTCTCTCTCTCCATGTCATTCTCTCTCTCCATGTCATTCTCTCTCTCCATGTCATTCTCTCTCTCCCTTTCTCTCTCTCCATGTCATTCTCTCTCTCCCATTTCTCTCTCCCCTTTCTCTCTCTCCATGTCATTCTCTCTCTCCCATTCTCTCTCCCCCTTTCTCTCTCTTCATGTCATTCTCTCTCCCATTCTCTCTCTCCATGTCATTCTCTCTCTCCATGCCATTCTCTCTCTCCCATTCTCTCTCCCCCTTTCTCTCTCTTCATGTCATTCTCTCTCCCTTTCTCTCTCTCCTTTCTCTCTCCATTCATTCTCTCTCTCCCATTCTCTCTCTCCATGTCATTCTCTCTCTCCCTTTCTCTCTCTCCATCTCAATTCTCTCTCTCCCTTTCTCTCTCTCCATGTCATTCTCTCTCCCTTTCTCTCTCTCCATGTCATTCTCTCTCTCCATGTCATTCTCTCTCCCTTTCTCTCTCTCCATGTCATTCTCTCCCTCCCATTCTCTCTCTCCCATTCTCTCTCTCCCTTTCTCTCTCTCCATGTCATTCTCTCTCTTCATGTCATTCTCTCTCTCCCTTTCTCTCTCTCCTTTCTCTCTCTCCATGCCATTCTCTCTCTCCATGCTCATTCTCTCTCTCCTTTCTCTCTCTCCCTTTCTCTCTCTCCCTTTCTCTCTCTCCCTTTCTCTCTCTCCATGCCATTCTCTCTCTCCATGCCATTCTCTCTCTCCATGCCATTCTCTCTCTCCATTCATTCTCTCTCCATGCCATTCTCTCTCTCCATGCCATTCTCTCTCTCCCTTTCTCTCTCTCCCTTTCTCTCTCTCCTTTCTCTCTCTCCATGCCATTCTCTCTCTCCATGCCATTCTCTCTCTCCCTTTCTCTCTCTCCCTTTCTCTCTCTCCCTTTCTCTCTCTCCATGCCATTCTCTCTCTCATGCCATTCTCTCTCTCCATGCCATTCTCTCTCTCCCTTTCTCTCTCTCCTTTCTCTCTCTCCCTTTCTCTCTCTCCATGCCATTCTCTCTCTCCATGCCATTCTCTCTCTCCCTTTCTCTCTCTCCCTTTCTCTCTCTCCATGCCATTCTCTCTCTCCATGCCATTCTCTCTCTCCATGCCATTCTCTCTCTCCATGCCATTCTCTCTCTCCCTTCCTCTCTCTCCCTTTCTCTCTCTCCCTTTCTCTCTCTCCCTTTCTCTCTCTCCCTTTCTCTCTCTCCATGTCATTCTCTCTCTCCCTTTCTCTCTCTCCCTTTCTCTCTCTCCATGTCATTCTCTCTCTCCATGTCATTCTCTCTCTCCATGTCATTCTCTCTCTCCCTTTCTCTCTCTCCCTTTCTCTCTCTCCTTTCTCTCTCTCCATGTCATTCTCTCTCTCCATGCCATTCTCTCTCTCCCTTTCTCTCTCTCCCTTTCTCTCTCTCCTTTCTCTCTCTCCTTTCTCTCTCTCCCATTCTCTCTCTCCCTTTCTCTCTCCCATTCTCTCTCTCCATGTCATTCTCTCTCTCCCATTCTCTCTCTCCATTCTCTCTCTCCCCTTTCTCTCTCTTCATGTCATTCTCTCTCCCTTTCTCTCTCTCCTTTTCTCTCTCCATGTCATTCTCTCTCTCCCATTCTCTCTCTCCATGTCATTCTCTCTCTCCCTTTCTCTCTCTCCATGTCATTCTCTCTCCATGTCATTCTCTCTCCTCCCATTCTCTCTCTCCCATTCTCTCTCTCCATGTCATTCTCTCCCTCCCATTCTCTCTCTCCCATTCTCTCTCTCCATGTCATTCTCTCCCTCCCATTCTCTCTCTCCCATTCTCTCTCTCCATGTCATTCTCTCCCTCCCATTCTCTCTCTCCCATTCTCTCTCTCCATGTCATTCTCTCCCTCCCATTCTCTCTCTCCCATTCTCTCTCTCCATGCCATTCTCTCTCTCCATTCATTCTCTCTCTCCCATTTCTCTCTCTCCTTTCTCTCTCTCCATGTCATTCTCTCTCTCCATGTCATTCTCTCTCTCCATGTCATTCTCTCTCTCCCTTTCTCTCTCTCCATGTCATTCTCTCTCTCCATGTCATTCTCTCTCTCCTTTCTCTCTCTCCATGTCATTCTCTCTCTCCATGTCATTCTCTCTCTCCCATTCTCTCTCTCCATGTCATTCTCTCTCTCCCATTCTCTCTCTCCATGTCATTCTCTCTCTCCCCTTTCTCTCTCTTCATGTCATTCTCTCTCCCATTCTCTCTCTCCATGTCATTCTCTCTCTCCCATTCTCTCTCTCCCTTTCTCTCTCTCCATGTCATTCTCTCTCCCCATTCTCTCTCTCCATGTCATTCTCTCTCTCCCATTCTCTCTCTCCCATTCTCTCTCTCCTTTCTCTCTCCATTTCATTCTCTCTCTCCCTTTCTCTCTCTCCCTTTCTCTCTCCATGTCATTCTCTCTCTCCCTTTCTCTCTTTCCATGTCATTCTCTCTCTCCCATTCTCTCTCTCCCATTCTCTCTCTCCCTTTCTCTCTCCATTTCATTCTCTCTCTCCCTTTCTCTCTCTCCCTTTCTCTCTCCATGTCATTCTCTCTCTCCCTTTCTCTCTCTCCATGTCATTCTCTCTCTCCCATTTCTCTCTCTCCTCTCTTTCCCATTCTCTCTCTCATGTCATTCTCTCTCCCTTTCTCTCTCTCCATTTCTCTCTCCATGTCATTCTCTCTCTCCCATTTCTCTCTCTCCATGTCATTCTCTCTCTCCCATTTCTCTCTCTCCATGTCATTCTCTCTCCCATGTCATTCTCTCCATCTCATTCTCATCTCTCTCTCTCCATTCTCTCTCTCCATGTCATTCTCTCTCTCCCATTCTCTCTCTCCCATTCTCTCTCTCCATGTCATTCTCTCTCCCATTCTCTCTCTCCCTTCTCTCTCTCCATGTCATTCTCTCTCTCCCATTCTCTCTCTCCCATCTCTCTCTCTCCATGTCATTCTCTCTCTCCCTCTCTCTCTCCATTCTCTCTCTCCATGTCATTCTCTCTCTCCATGTCATTCTCTCTCTCCCATTCTCTCTCTCCCTTTCTCTCTCTCCATGTCATTCTCTCTCTCCATGTCATTCTCTCTCTCCATGTCATTCTCTCTCTCCCTTTCTCTCTCTCCATGTCATTCTCTCTCTCCATGTCATTCTCTCTCTCCTCATCTCTCTCTCCATCCCTCTCTCTCCATGTCATTCTCTCTCTCCCATTCTCTCTCTCCATGTCATTCTCTCTCTCCCATTCTCTCTCTCCATTCTCTCTCTCTTTCTCTCTCTTCATGTCATTCTCTCTCCCATTCTCTCTCTCCATGTCATTCTCTCTCTCCCATTCTCTCTCTCTTTCTCTCTCTTCATCTCATCTCTCTCTCCCATTCTCTCTCTCCATGTCATTCTCTCTCTCCCATTCTCTCTCTCCCATTCTCTCTCTCCCTTTCTCTCTCCATTTCATTCTCTCTCTCCCTCTCTCTCTCCATTTCTCTCTCCATGTCATTCTCTCTCTCCTTTCTCTCTCTCCATGTCATTCTCTCTCTCCCATTCTCTCTCTCCCCATTCTCTCTCTCTCCATTCTCTCTCTCCATTTCTTCTCTCTCCCTTTCTTCTCTCTCCTTTCTCTCTCCATGTCATTCTCTCTCCCCTTTCTCTCTCTCCATGTCATTCTCTCTCTCCCCTTTCTCTCTCTCCATGTCATTCTCTCTCTCCATTTCTCTCTCTCTCCATTCATTCTCTCTCCCATTCTCTCTCTCCCTTTCTTCTCTCTCTCCCATTCTCTCTCTCCCTTTCTCTCTCATGTCATTCTCTCTCTCCATGTCATTCTCTCTCTCTTCTCTCTCTCTCCTTTCTTCTCTCTCTCCATTTCTCTCTCTCCCCATTCTCTCTCTCCCTTTCTCTCTCTCCATGTCATTCTCTCTCTCCCTTTCTCTCTCTCCATGTCATTCTCTCTCTCCATTCTTCTCTCTCCCATTCATTCTCTCTCTCCTTTCTCTCTCTCCATGTCATTCTCTCTCCCATTCATTCTCTCTCCCATGTCATTCTCTCTCTCCCTTTCTCTCTCTCCATTTCTCTCTCCATGTCATTCTCTCTCTCCCCTCTCTCTCCATGTCATTCTCTCTCTCCCATTCTCTCTCTCCATGTCATTCTCTCTCTCCCATTCTCTCTCTCCCTTTCTCTCTCTCCATGTCATTCTCTCTCCCATTCTCTCTCCCATGTCATTCTCTCTCTCCATTTCTCTCTCTCCCATTTCTCTCCCCTCTTTCTCTCTCTCCATGTCATTCTCTCTCCCATTCTCTCTCTCCATGTCATCTCTCTCCATCCCATTCTCTCTCTCCCATTCTCTCTCTCCCATTCTCTCTCTCTCCTCTCCATTTCATTCTCTCTCTCCTTTCTCTCTCTCCATTTCTCTCTCTGTCATTCTCTCTCTCCATGTCATTCTCTCTCTCCCATTCTCTCTCTCCCATTCTCTCTCCC
This sequence comes from Oncorhynchus tshawytscha, assembly GCF_018296145.1. Classification (NCBI taxonomy): domain Eukaryota; kingdom Metazoa; phylum Chordata; class Actinopteri; order Salmoniformes; family Salmonidae; genus Oncorhynchus; species Oncorhynchus tshawytscha. Next base: position 58,462,586 of record NC_056431.1, read on the forward strand.
CCTTTCTCTCTCTCCATGTCATTCTCTCTCTCCATTCTCTCTCTCTCTCCATCTCTCTCTCCCATTCTCTCTCTCCCATTCTCTCTCTCCATTCTCTCTCCATGTCATTCTCTCTCTCCCATTCTCTCTCTCCATTCTCTCTCTCTCTCTCTCCCCCTTTCTCTCTCTCCCTTTCTCTCTCCATGTCATTCTCTCTCCCCTTTCTCTCTCTCCATGTCATTCTCTCTCTCCCATTCTCTCTCTCCATGTCATTCTCTCTCTCCCTTTCTCTCTCCATTTCATTCTCTCTCTCCTTTCTCTCTCTCTCCTTTCTCTCTCCATGTCATTCTCTCTCTCCATTTCTCTCTCTCCATGTCATTCTCTCTCTCCCTTTCTCTCTCTCATGTCATTCTCTCTCTCCCATTTCTCTCTCTCATGTCATTCTCTCTCTCCCTTTCTCTCTCTCCATGTCATTCTCTCTCTCCCATTTCTCTCTCTCTTCTCTCTCCATGTCATTCTCTCTCTCCATTTCTCTCTCTCCCTTTCTTCTCTCCATTCTCTCTCTCCCATGTCATTCTCTCTCTCCCTTTCTCTCTCTCCATGTCATTCTCTCTCTCCCTTTCTCTCTCTCCATGTCATTCTCTCTCTCCATGTCATTCTCTCTCTCCATGTCATTCTCTCTCTCCATTCTTCTCTCTCTCCATTCATTCTCTCTCTCCATGTCATTCTCTCTCTCCATGTCATTCTCTCTCTCCCTTTCTCTCTCTCCATGTCATTCTCTCTCTCCCTTTCTCTCTCTCCATGTCATTCTCTCTCTCCCATTTCTCTCTCTCCCTTTCTCTCTCTCCATCCATTCTCTCTCTCCCTTTCTCTCTCTCTCTCTTCTCTCTCTCCCTTTCTCTCTCCCATGTCATTCTCTCTCTCCATGTCATTCTCTCTCTCCATTCTCTCTCTCTCCATTCTCTCTCTCCCTTTCTCTCTCTCCATGTCATTCTCTCTCCCATTTCTCTCTCTCCATGTCATTCTCTCTCTCCCATTCTCTCTCTCCATGTCATTCTCTCTCTCCATGTCATTCTCTCTCTCCATGTCATTCTCTCTCTCCTTTCTCTCTCCCATGTCATTCTCTCTCTCCATTCTCTCTCTCCATTTCTCTCTCTCCATTCTCTCTCTCCCATTCATTCTCTCTCTCCATTCATTCTCTCTCTCCATTCTCTCTCTCTCCTCCCATTCTCTCTCTCCATGTCATTCTCTCTCTCCCATTCTCTCTCTCCATGTCATTCTCTCTCTCCATGTCATTCTCTCTCTCCCATTCTCTCTCTCCATGTCATTCTCTCTCTCCCATTCTCTCTCTCCATGTCATTCTCTCTCTCCCATTCTCTCTCTCCATGTCATTCTCTCTCTCCCATTCTCTCTCCCCCTTTCTCTCTCTTCATGTCATTCTCTCTCCCATTCTCTCTCTCCATGTCATTCTCTCTCTCCCATTCTCTCTCTCCCATTCTCTCTCTCCCCTTTCTCTCTCTCCATTCATTCTCTCTCTCCCATTCTCTCTCTCCATGTCATTCTCTCTCTCCCATTCTCTCTCTCCCATTCTCTCTCTCCTTTCTCTCTCCATGTCATTCTCTCTCTCCCATTCTCTCTCTCCCCATTCTCTCTCTCCCTTTCTCTCTCTCATTCTTCTCTCTCTCCCTTTCTCTCTCTCCTTTCTCTCTCTCATGTCATTCTCTCTCTCCCTTTCTCTCTCTCCATGTCATTCTCTCTCTCCCATTCTCTCTCTCTCTCTCTCTCCTTTCTCTCTCCATTCATTCTCTCTCTCCCATTCTCTCTCTCCCATGTTTTTCTCTCTCTCCATGTCATTCTCTCTCTCCCTTTCTCTCTCTCTCCATGTCATTCTCTCTCTCCTCTCTCCCTTCTCTCTCTCCATGTCATTCTCTCTCTCCCTTTCTCTCTCTCCATGTCATTCTCTCTCTCCCTTTCTCTCTCTCCATGTCATTCTCTCTCCCTTTCTCTCTCTCCATGTCATTCTCTCTCTCCCTTTCTCTCTCTCCCTGTCATTCTCTCTCTCCATTCTCTCTCTCTCTTTCTCTCTCTCCATGTCATTCTCTCTCTCCCTTTCTCTCTCTCCATGTCATTCTCTCTCTCCCATTTCTCTCTCCCATGTCTCTCTCTCCCTTTCTCTCTCTTCATGTCATTCTCTCTCTCCCTTTCTCTCTCTCCATGTCATTCTCTCTCTCCATGTCATTCTCTCTCTCCCTTTCTCTCTCTCCATGTCATTCTCTCTCTCCCTTTCTCTCTCTCCCTTTCTCTCTCTCCATGTCATTCTCTCTCTCCCTTTCTCTCTCTCCATGTCATTCTCTCTCTCCCTTTCTCTCTCTCCATGTCATTCTCTCTCTCCCTTTCTCTCTCTCCCTTTCTCTCTCTCCATCTCATTCTCTCTCTCCCATTCTCTCTCTCCATGTCATTCTCTCCCTCCCATTCTCTCTCTCCCATTCTCTCTCTCCATGTCATTCTCTCTCTCCATGTCATTCTCTCTCTCCCTTTCTCTCTCTCCATGTCATTCTCTCTCTCCCTTTCTCTCTCTCCATGTCATTCTCTCTCTCCCATTCTCTCTCTCCATGTCATTCTCTCTCCCTTTCTCTCTCTCCATGTCATTCTCTCTCTCCCTTTCTCTCTCTCCATGTCATTCTCTCTCTCCATGTCATTCTCTCTCTCCCTTTCTCTCTCTCCATGTCATTCTCTCTCTCCCTTTCATTCTCTCTCTCCCTTTCTCTCTCTCCATGTCATTCTCTCTCTCCATGTCATTCTCTCTCTCCTTTCTCTCTCTCCATGTCATTCTCTCTCTCCCATTCTCTCTCTCCATGTCATTCTCTCTCTCCCTTTCTTCTCTCTCTCCATGTCATTCTCTCTCTCCCTTTCTCTCTCTCCATGTCATTCTCTCTCTCCATGTCATTCTCTCTCTCCTTTCTCTCTCTCCATGTCATTCTCTCTCTCCATGTCATTCTCTCTCTCCTTTCTCTCTCTCCATTCTCTCTCTCCATGTCATTCTCTCTCTCCCTTTCTCTCTCTCCATGTCATTCTCTCTCTCCTTTCTCTCTCTCTCTCCTTTCTTCTCTCTCTCCATGTCATTCTCTCTCTCCATTCTTCTCTCTCTCCTTTCTCTCTCTCCATGTCATTCTCTCTCTCCTTTCTCTCTCTCCATGTCATTCTCTCTCTCCATGTCATTCTCTCTCTCCATGTCATTCTCTCTCTCCCTTTCTCTCTCTCCATGTCATTCTCTCTCTCCATGTCATTCTCTCTCTCCATGTCATTCTCTCTCTCCATGTCATTCTCTCTCTCCATGTCATTCTCTCTCTCCCTTTCTCTCTCTCCATGTCATTCTCTCTCTCCCTTTCTCTCTCTCCATGTCATTCTCTCTCTCCATGTCATTCTCTCTCTCCCTTTCTCTCTCCATGTCATTCTCTCTCTCCATGTCATTCTCTCTCTCCCTTTCTCTCTCTCCATGTCATTCTCTCTCTCCCTTTCTCTCTCTCCATGTCATTCTCTCTCTCCATGTCATTCTCTCTCTCCATGTCATTCTCTCTCTCCATTTCATTCTCTCTCTCCCTTTCTCTCTCTCCATTTCATTCTCTCTCTCCCTTTCTCTCTCTCCCCTTTCTCTCTCTCCATGCCATTCTCTCTCTCCCTTTCTCTCTCTCCATGTCATTCTCTCTCTCTCTCCATGTCATTCTCTCTCTCCCTTTCTCTCTCTCCATGTCATTCTCTCTCTCCCTTTCTCTCTCTCCATTCTCTCTCTCCTTTCTCTCTCTCCATTCTCTCTCTCCCTTTCTCTCTCTCCATGTCATTCTCTCTCTCCATGTCATTCTCTCTCTCCATGTCATTCTCTCTCTCCCTTTCTCTCTCTCTCTCTCGCAATCTCTCTCTCCATGTCATTCTCTCTCTCCATATCATTCTCTCTCTCCCATTCTCTCTCTCCATATCATTCTCTCTCTCCCATTCTCTCTCTCCATGTCATTCTCTCTCTCCCATTCTCTCTCTCCATGTCATTCTCTCTCTCCATGTCATTCTCTCTCTCCATTCTTCTCTCTCATCTCTCTCTCTCCCTTTCTCTCTCTCCCATTCTCTCTCTCCCTTTCTCTCTCCATTTCATTCTCTCTCTCCCTTTCTCTCTCTCCCTTTCTCTCTCCATGTCATTCTCTCTCTCCCATTTCTCTCTCTCCATGTCATTCTCTCTCTCCCTTTCTCTCTCTCCATGTCATTCTCTCTCTCCCTTTCTCTCTCTCCATGTCATTCTCTCTCTCCCTTTCTCTCTCTCCATGTCATTCTCTCTCTCCCTTTCTCTCTCTCCATGTCATTCTCTCTCTCCCTTTCTCTCTCTCCTTTCTCTCTCTCCATGTCATTCTCTCTCTCCCATTCTCTCTCTCCATGTCATTCTCTCTCCCTTTCTCTCTCTCCCATTCTCTCTCTCCATGTCATTCTCTCTCTCCATGTCATTCTCTCTCTCCCTTTCTCTCTCTCCATGTCATTCTCTCTCTCCATTTCTCTCTCTCCATGTCATTCTCTCTCTCCCATTCTCTCTCTCCATGTCATTCTTTCTCCCTTTCTCTCTCTCCATGTCATTCTCTCTCTCCCTTTCTCTCTCTCCATGTCATTCTCTCTCCATGTCATTCTCTCTCTCTTCTCTCTCTCCATGTCATTCTCTCTCTCCCATTCATTCTCTCTCTCTCCATCTCTCTCTCTCTCATTCTCTCTCTCCATGTCATTCTCTCTCTCCCTTTCTCTCTCTCTCTCTCTCCATTCTCTCTCTCTCCATTCTCTCTCTCCCATGTCATTCTCTCTCTCCATGTCATTCTCTCTCCATGTCATTCTCTCTCTCCATTTCTCTCTCTCCATGTCATTCTCTCTCTCCTCTGTCATTCTTCTCTCTCCCATTCTCTCTTCTCCCTTTCTCTCTCTCATGTCATTCTCTCTCTCCATGTCATTCTCTCTCTCCCTTTCTCTCTCTCCATGTCATTCTCTCTCTCCCTTCATTCTCTCTCTTCTTTCTCTCTCTCCATGTCATTCTCTCTCTCCATGTCATTCTCTCTCTCCTTTCTCTCTCTCCATGTCATTCTCTCTCTCCCCATTTCTCTCTCTCCATGTCATTCTCTCTCTCCCTTTCTCTCTCTCCATGTCATTCTCTCTCTCCCTTTCTCTCTCTCCATGTCATTCTCTCTCTCCATGTCATTCTCTCTCTCCATTCTCTCTCTCCATGTCATTCTCTCTCTCCATGTCATTCTCTCTCTCCCTTTCTCTCTCTCCATGTCATTCTCTCTCTCCCTTTCTCTCTCTCCATGTCATTCTCTCTCTCCATTCATTCTCTCTCTCCCTTTCTCTCTCTCCATGTCATTCTCTCTCTCCATTTCATTCTCTCTCTCCCTTTCTCTCTCTCCATGTCATTCTCTCTCTCCTTTCTCTCTCTCCATGTCATTCTCTCTCTCCATGTCATTCTCTCTCTCCATGTCATTCTCTCTCTCCATTTCATTCTCTCTCTCCTTTCTCTCTCTCCATGTCATTCTCTCTCTCCTTTCTCTCTCTCCATGTCATTTCTCTCTCTCCATTTTCTCTCTCTCCATTCTCTCTCTCCATGTCATTCTCTCTCTCCATTCTCTCTCTCCATGTCATCTCTCTCTCCCTTTCTCTCTCTCCATGTCATTCTCTCTCTCCATTTCTCTCTCTCCCTTTCTCTCTCTCCTCTCTCTCCCTTCTCTCTCTCCATGTCATTCTCTCTCTCCATGTCATTCTCTCTCTCCATGTCATTCTCTCTCTCCATTCTCTCTCTCCATGTCATTCTCTCTCTCCATTCATTCTCTCTCTCCCATTCTCTCTCTCTCTCTCTCCATGTCATTCTCTCTCTCCCATTTCTCTCTCTCCATGTCATTCTCTCTCTCCTTTCTCTCTCTCTCTCTCTCCATGTCATTCTCTCTCTCCCATTCTCTCTCTCCATGTCATTCTCTCTCTCCCTTTCTCTCTCTCCATGTCATTCTCTCTCCCATTTCTCTCTCCATTTTCTCTCTCTCCATGTCATTCTCTCTCTCCCATTCTCTCTCTCCCTTTCTCTCTCTCCATGTCATTCTCTCTCTCCATTCATTCTCTCTCTCCCTTCATTCTCTCTCTCCTTTCTCTCTCTCCATGTCATTCTCTCTCTCCCTTTCTCTCTCCATTTCATTCTCTCTCTCCCATTCTCTCTCTCCTTTCTCTCTCCTCCATTCTCTCTCTCCCATTCTCTCTCTCCATGTCATTCTCTCTCTCCCTTTCTCTCTCTCCATGTCATTCTCTCTCTCCCTTCTCTCTCTCCATGTCATTCTCTCTCTCCCATTCTCTCTCTCCCTTTCTCTCTCTCCATGTCTTCTCTCTCTCCATGTCATTCTCTCTCTCCCTTTCTCTCTCTCCATGTCATTCTCTCTCTCCCATTCTCTCTCTCTCCATGTCATTCTCTCTCTCCCTTTCTCTCTCTCCATGTCATTCTCTCTCTCCTTTCTCTCTCTCCATGTCATCTCTCTCTCTCTCCATTCTCTCTCTCCATGTCATTCTCTCTCTCCCTTTCTCTCTCTCCATGTCATTCTCTCTCTCCCATTCTCTCTCCTCCATGTCATTCTCTCTCTCCTTTCTCTCTCTCCATGTCATTCTCTCTCATTTCTCTCTCTCCATGTCATTCTCTCTCTCCCTTTCTCTCTCTCCATGTCATTCTCTCTCTCCCATTCTCTCTCTCCATGTCATTCTCTCTCTCTCTCCTTTCTCTCTCTCCATGTCATTCTCTCTCTCCTTTCTCTCTCTCCATGTCATTCTCTCTCTCCCTTTCTCTCTCTCCATGTCATTCTCTTTCTCTCTCCATGTCATTCTCTCCCATTCTCTCTCTCCATGTCATTCTCTCTCTCCATTCATTCTCTCTCTCCCTTTCTCTCTCTCCATGTCATTCTCTCTCTCCATGTCATTCTCTCTCTCCCATTCTCTCTCTCCATGTCATTCTCTCTCTCCCTTTCTCTCTCCCATGTCATTCTCTCTCTCCCTTTCTCTCTCTCCCATTCTTCTCTCTCTCTCCATTTCTCTCTCTCCATGTCATTCTCTCTCTCCCCATTCTCTCTCTCCATGTCATTCTCTCTCTCCATGTCATTCTCTCTCTCCATGTCATTCTCTCTCTCCCATTCATTCTCTCTCCATGTCATTCTCTCTCTCCATGTCATTCTCTCTCTCCATTCATTCTCTCTCTCCATTCTTCTCTCTCTCCATGTCATTCTCTCTCTCCCTTTCTCTCTCTCCATGTCATTCTCTCTCTCCATTTCTCTCTCTCCATGTCATTCTCTCTCTCCATGTCATTCTCTCTCTCCTTTCTCTCTCTCCATGTCATTCTCTCTCTCCATGTCATTCTCTCTCTCCATTCTCTCTCTCCATGTCATTCTCTCTCTCCCTTTCTCTCTCTCCATGTCATTCTCTCTCTCCATTTCTCTCTCTCTCCATTCATCTCTCTCCATGTCATTCTCTCTCTCCCATTCTCTCTCTCCATGTCATTCTCTCTCTCCATTCTCTCTCTCTCCTTTCATCTCTCTCTCCCTTCTCTCTCCATGTCATTCTCTCTCTCCATGTTTCTCTCTCTCCTTTCTCTCTCATGTCATTCTCTCTCTCCCTTTCTCTCTCTCCCTTTCTCTCTCTCCATGTCATTCTCTCTCTCCCATTTCTCTCTCTCCATGTCATTCTCTCTCTCCCATTCTCTCTCTCCATCTCATTTCTCTCTCCCATTTCATTCTCTCTCCCATGTCATTCTCTCTCCATGTCCCATTCTCTCTCTCCCATTCTCTCTCTCCATGTCATTCTCTCTCTCCTTTCTCTCTCTCCATTCTCTCTTCCCTTTCTCTCTCTCCCATTCTCTCTCTCCATGTCATTCTCTCTCTCCATGTCATTCTCTCTCTCCTTCTCTCTCTCTCTCCATGTCATTCTCTCTCTCCTTTCTCTCTCTCATGTCATTCTCTCTCTCCCTTTCTCTCTCTCCTTTCTCTCTCTCCATGTCATTCTCTCTCTCCTTTCTCTCTCTCCATGTCATTCTCTCTCCCTTTCTCTCTCTTCCATGTCATTCTCTCTCCCCTTTCTCTCTCTCCATTTCTTCTCTCTCCCATTTCTCTCTCTCCATGTCTTCTCTCTCCATGTCATTCTCTCTCTCCATGTCATTCTCTCTCTCCCTTTCTCTCTCTCCATGTCATTCTCTCTCTCCATGTCATTCTCTCTCTCCATGTCATTCTCTCTCCATGTCATTCTCTCTCTCCCCATTCTCTCTCTCCATGTCATTCTCTCTCTCCTTTCTCTCTCTCCATGTCATTCTCTCTCTCCCTTTCTCTCTCTCCATGTCATTCTCTCTCCTTTCTCTCTCTCCATGTCATTCTCTCTCTCCCTTTCTCTCTCTCCATGTCATTCTCTCTCTCTCCCTTTCTCTCTCTCCATGTCATTCTCTCTCTCCATTCTCTCTCTCCCATTCTCTCTCTCTCATTCTCTCTCTCCCATTTCATTCTCTCTCTCCTCTCTTCTTCTCTCTCTCCATGTCATTCTCTCTCTCCCTTTCTCTCTCTCCATGTCATTCTCTCTCTCCCTTTCTCTCTCTCCATGTCATTCTCTCTCTCCCTTTCTCTCTCTCCATGTCATTCTCTCTCTCCCTTTCTCTCTCTCCATGTCATTCTCTCTCCCTTTCTCTCTCTCCCTTTCTCTCTCTCCCTTTCTCTCTCTCCCTTTCTCTCTCTCCATGTCATTCTCTCTCTCCCTTTCTCTCTCTCCATGTCATTCTCTCTCTCCCTTTCTCTCATGTCATTTCTCTCTCCCATTCTCTCTCTCCATTCATCTCTCTCTCTCTCTCTCCATTCTCTCTCTCCCTTTCTCTCTCTCCATGTCATTCTCTCCCTTTCTCTCTCTCCTTTCTCTCTCTCCCTTTCTCTCTCTCCATGTCATTCTCTCTCTCCCTTTCTCTCTCTCCATGTCATTCTCTCTCTCCCTTTCTTCTCTCTCCATGTCATTCTCTCTCTCCCATTCTCTCCTTTCTCTCTCTCCCATTCTCTCTCTCCCTTTCTCTCTCTCCATGTCATTCTCTCTCCCTTTCTCTCTCTCCATGTCATTCTCTCTCTCCCTTTCTCTCTCTCCCTTTCTCTCTCTCCCTTTCTCTCTCTCCATGTCATTCTCTCTCTCCCTTTCTCTCTCTCCCTTTCTCTCTCTCCCTTTCTCTCTCTCCATGTCATTCTCTCTCTCCCTTTCTCTCTCTCCCTTTCTCTCTCTCCCTTTCTCTCTCTCCATGTCATTCTCTCTCTCCCTTTCTCTCTCTCCATGTCATTCTCTCTCTCCTTTCTCTCTCTCCATGTCATTCTCTCTCTCCCTTTCTCTCTCTCCATGTCATTCTCTCTCCCTTTCTCTCTCTCCATGTCATTCTCTCTCTCCCTTTCTCTCTCTCCATGTCATTCTCTCTCTCCATGTCATTCTCTCTCTCCCATTCTCTCTCTCCATGTCATTCTCTCTCTCCCTTTCTCTCTCTCCATGTCATTCTCTCTCTCCATGTCATTCTCTCTCTCCATGTCATTCTCTCTCTCCCATTCTCTCTCTCCATGTCATTCTCTCTCTCCCATTCTCTCTCCCCCTTTCTCTCTCTCCATGTCATTCTCTCTCTCCCTTTCTCTCTCCATTTCATTCTCTCTCTCCCTTTCTCTCTCTCCCTTTCTCTCTCCATGTCATTCTCTCTCTCCCATTCTCTCTCTCCATGTCATTCTCTCTCTCCCTTTCTCTCTCTCCATCTCAATCTCTCTCTCCCATTCTCTCTCTCCATGTCATTCTCTCCCTCCCATTCTCTCTCTCCCATTCTCTCTCTCCATGTCATTCTCTCTCTCCATGTCATTCTCTCTCTCCCTTTCTCTCTCTCCATGTCATTCTCTCTCTCCCATTCTCTCTCTCCATGTCATTCTCTCTCTCCCTTTCTCTCTCTCCCTTTCTCTCTCCATGTCATTCTCTCTCTCCCATTCTCTCTCTCCATCTCAATCTCTCTCTCCCATTCTCTCTCTCCCATCTCTCTCCCATCCCATTCTCTCTCTCCATGTCATTCTCTCTCTCCATGTCATTCTCTCTCTCCCTTTCTCTCTCTCCATGTCATTCTCTCTCTCCCATTCTCTCTCTCCATGTCATTCTCTCTCTCCCTTTCTCTCTCCATTTCATTCTCTCTCTCCCTTTCTCTCTCTCCCTTTCTCTCTCCATGTCATTCTCTCTCTCCCATTCTCTCTCTCCATGTCATTCTCTCTCTCCCTTTCTCTCTCTCCATCTCAATCTCTCTCTCCCATTCTCTCTCTCCATGTCATTCTCTCCCTCCCATTCTCTCTCTCCCATTCTCTCTCCCCCTTTCTCTCTCTTCATGTCATTCTCTCTCCCATTCTCTCTCTCCATGTCATTCTCTCTCTCCCATTCTCTCTCTCCCATTCTCTCTCCCCCTTTCTCTCTCTTCATGTCATTCTCTCTCCCATTCTCTCTCTCCATGTCATTCTCTCTCTCCCATTCTCTCTCTCCCATTCTCTCTCTCCCTTTCTCTCTCCATGTCATTCTCTCTCTCCCATTCTCTCTCTCCCATTCTCTCTCCCTTTCTCTCTCCATTTCATTCTCTCTCTCCCTTTCTCTCTCTCCCTTTCTCTCTCCATGTCATTCTCTCTCTCCCATTCTCTCTCTCCATGTCATTCTCTCTCTCCCTTTCTCTCTCTCCTTTCTCTCTCCATGTCATTCTCTCTCTCCCCATTCTCTCTCTCCATGTCATTCTCTCTCTCCATGTCATTCTCTCTCTCCATGTCATTCTCTCTCTCCCTTTCTCTCTCTCCATGTCATTCTCTCTCTCCCTTTCTCTCTCTCCATGTCATTCTCTCTCCCTTTCTCTCTCTCCATGTCATTCTCTCTCTCCCTTTCTCTCTCTCCATGTCATTCTCTCTCTCCATTTCATTCTCTCTCTCCCTTTCTCTCTCTCCATGTCATTCTCTCTCCCCCTTTCTCTCTCTCCATGTCATCTCTCTCTCCATGTCATTCTCTCTCCCTTTCTCTCTCTCCATGTCATTCTCTCTCTCCCTTTCTCTCTCTCCATGTCATTCTCTCTCCCTTTCTCTCTCTCCATGTCATTCTCTCTCTCCCTTTCTCTCTCTCCATGTCATTCTCTCTCTCCATTTCATTCTCTCTCTCCCTTTCTCTCTCTCCATGTCATTCTCTCTCTCCATTTCTTTCTCTCTCTCCATGTCATTCTCTCTCTCCCTTTCTCTCTCTCCATGTCATTCTCTCTCTCCCTTTCTCTCTCTCCATGTCATTCTCTCTCCCTTTCTCTCTCTCCATGTCATTCTCTCTCTCCATTTCTCTCTCTCCATGTCATTCTCTCTCTCTCTTTCTCTCTCTCCATGTCATTCTTTCTCCCCTTTTCTCTCTCTCCATGTCATTCTCTCTCTCCAGGACATTCTCTCTCTGCCTTTCTCTCTCTCCATGTCATTCTCTCTCTCCATGCCATTCTCTCTCTCCTTTCTCTCTCTCCATGCCATTCTCTCTCTCCCTTTCTCTCTCTCCATGTCATTCTCTCTCTCCTTTCTCTCTCTTCATGTCATTCTTTCTCTTCATGTCATTCTCTCTCTCCCTTTCTCTCTCTCCATGTCATTCTCTCTCTCCCTTTCTCTCTCTCCATGTCATTCTCTCTCTCCCTTTCTCTCTCTCCCTTTCTCTCTCTCCCTTTCTCTCTCTCCCTTTCTCTCTCTCCATGTCATTCTCTCTCTCCCTTTCTCTCTCTCCATGTCATTCTCTCTCTCCATATCATTCTCTCTCTCCCTTTCTCTCTCTCCATGTCATTCTCTCTCTCCCTTTCTCTCTCTTCATGCCATTCACTCTCTCCATTTCTTTCTCTCTCTCCATGTCATTCTCTCTCCCTTTCTCTCTTCATGCCATTCACTCTCTCCATTTCTTTCTCTCTCTTCATGTCATTCTCTCTCTCCATTTCTTTCTCTCTCTCCATGTCATTCTCTCTCCCTTTCTTCTCTCTTCTCTCCATGTCATTCTCTCTCCCTTTCTCTCTCTCCATGTCATTCTCTCTCCCATTCTCTCTCTCCATGTCATTCTCTCTCTCCCTTTCTCTCTCTCCATGTCATTCTCTCTCTCCCTTTCTCTCTCTCCATGTCATTCTCTCTCTCCCTTTCTCTCTCTCCATGTCATTCTCTCTCTCCATGTCATTCTCTCTCCCTTTCTCTCTCTCCATGTCATTCTCTCTCCCATTCTCTCTCTCCATGTCATTCTCTCTCTCCCTTTCTCTCTCTCCATGCCATTCTCTCTCTCCCTTTCTCTCTCTCCATGTCATTCTCTCTCTCCCTTTCTCTCTCTCCATGTCATTCTCTCTCCCATTCTCTCTCTCCATGTCATTCTCTCTCTCCCTTTCTCTCTCTCCATGTCATTCTCTCTCTCCCTTTCTCTCTCTCCATGTCATTCTCTCTCTCCCTTTCTCTCTCTCCATGTCATTCTCTCTCTCCCTTTCTCTCTCTCCATGTCATTCTCTCTCTCCATGTCATTCTCTCTCTCCTTTCTCTCTCTCCATGTCATTCTCTCTCTCCATGTCATTCTCTCTCTCCATGTCATTCTCTCTCTCCATGTCATTCTCTCTCTCCATGTCATTCTCTCTCTCCATGTCATTCTCTCTCTCCATGTCATTCTCTCTCTCCATGTCATTCTCTCTCTCCATGCATTCTCTCTCTCCATGTCATTCTCTCTCTCCATGTCATTCTCTCTCTCCATGTCATTCTCTCTCTCCATGTCCTTCTCTCTCTCTCTCTCTCATGTCATTTCTCTCTCTCCATGTCATTCTCTCTCTCCATGTCATTCTCTCCATCTCTCTCTCATTCTTCTCTCTCTCCATGTCATTCTCTCTCTCCATGTCATTCTCTCTCTCCATGTATTCTCTCTCTCCCTTTCTCTCTCTCCATGTCATTCTCTCTCTCCATGTCATTCTCTCTCTCCATGTCATTCTCTCTCTCCATGTCATTCTCTCTCTCCATGTCATTCTCTCTCTCCCTTTCTCTCTCTCCATGTCATTCTCTCTCTCCATGTCATTCTCTCTCTCCATGTCCATTCTCTCTCTCCATGTCATTCTCTCTCTCCATGTCATTCTCTCTCTCCATGTCATTCTCTCTCTCCATGTCATTCTCTCTCTCCATGCCTTTCTCTCTCTCCATGTCATTCTCTCTCTCCATGTCATTCTCTCTCTCCATGTCATTCTCTCTCTCCATGTCATTCTCTCTCTCCATGTCATTCTCTCTCTCCATGTCATTCTCTCTCTCCATGTCATTCTCTCTCTCCATGCCATTCATGTTTGTATGCATCAGCGATCCTAATTCTGGGAACTACCTACAGAGGGCCCAGATGCAATTAGTGTTTTTCAATTCATGTTCATTAACGTCAAGTCCCCACCTGCCACCCTTCAATACTACTGACCTAAACGATGCTGAGACCATCCCCCTTTTGAAAAAAAGACGTCTGTCTCAGTGGAAGACACTTGCTGATCATGTTAGCTAATGTTTGTTCAGTCAACAGCCAACGTCCCCAGACCGCTGATATTATAGACATTTTTGTCTGTAAAAAATGGTGTAGGTTCTTCAATTATTTTCCATTTCGGGCAGATTTCAAATGGAGGTATAGCCCATCTACTGTATACTCATTGGTTATTAGTTTGGATGTAATTTCGGGAGCAGATTGGAGAAGTCAACGAGGACCGCCCCTGACTCGCCCCCTCTGAATCATGTTAGGTTATCATGGTGTAATGGATGAAAAGGCCTAATGAGTATGAATCAGGTTGGAGGCAGCAGGTACACTCCTGGACCGCTCTGCTATGTAATCTAATTACCTACGCTGGGGTTATTGTTGTTGTTGTCAGAGAGAGAGATGAGAGGGGTTGAAGATTGATGAGAGATAGAGGGAGGGAGGTAGGTGGATGAGATGAGAGATGGAGAGAGGGAAGAAAGGGAGAGAGTGAGGCAGGCAGAGAGAGAGAGAGAGGTTGAGAGACAGTGAGAGAAAGGGAGAGAGAGACCACAGTTATGAAGATGAATCATTCATTGTCCTATTCCATTTGACTGGGGGCACGCTCGCTGGCTGGATTAAAGTAAAAGAGAGAGAGAGAGAGAGAAAGAGGAGTAAAAAACGTCCACCATTTTGAGCACAAAGTGATAGTATGAACACAGGCACGGGAGACCTGCCCAGGCTTCCGAAAATTAAATACAAAATCTATCTGGCCTCCAAATTCAATCACAGCACCCCTTTGCAAATGACCCTCGGAATTGAATCCTCGCAACGAGGTGCAGTTTCTGAGGCATCTCTTGTCTGCCGGACTGAGGGAGAAGATCATCAATACCAATACAGCACACTGTGTCACGTTCTGACCTTTATTTCCTTTGTTTTGTCATTATTTAGTCAGGGCGTGAGTTGGGGTGGGCAGTCTATGTTTGTTTTTCTATGATTTGGATATTTCTATGTTTCGGCCTAGTATGGTTCTCAATCAGAGGCAGGTGTCATTAGTTGTCTCTGATTGAGAATCATACTTAGGTAGCCTGGGTTTCACTGTGTGTTTGTGGGTGATTGTTCCTGTCTCTGTGTTTGCACTAGATAGGGCTCTTTTGGGTTTTCACGTTTCTTGTTTTGTTAGTTTGTTCATGTGTAGTTTCTTTATTAAAGAACCATGAATAGAAACCACCCTGCATTTTGGTCCTCCTCTCCTTCAACTCAAGAAAACCGTTACACACTGACCCATATTAATGACCTAACAAAGTATGACGTGGACCACGCTGTTCTCTCTCTAGATGTTTATTGGGAGGTATTTCTTCTGTCTCTTTGTTTCATTGAACCGTCTATGTATCCTGTCCTCTGTGTCGTTCTGAGTAGCTGAAATGACCAGGGCTGTCGGTTCAAACCCCGCTTGGTCCACAAGCCACTGGAGACGCACGTCAGCTCAACTCTGTGAAGGTAGCTGCCTGCTGTTTTGTTCAAATCCAATCAAAGGTTATTGGTCGCCTACACAGTTTAGTAGATGTTATATAGCGGGTGCAGTGAAATGCTTCTGTTACTAGCTGCTAAGTTAAAATGTCAAACAAGTACACAAATAATAATCAAATACGAGAAACAAGAAATCACGAATGTCAGAACGAATCTGGTTACCAACCCAAATAACACTTATCAGTAATCCAAATGCAATACATGCATACTATATGTACACCAAAAATATATACTGCTAATGATATATACAGCAGTAGATATATTAGCTATGTCAAGAATCCAGCATATTAAAATACAGTAACAACAATGTAATGTACAGTAGGAGATCCATTAGAATGAACTATGTGAACAATACAGTATATTAAAATACAGTAACAATGTAATGTACAGTAGGAGATCCATTAGAATGAACTATGTGAACAATACAGTATATTAAAATACAGTAACAATGTAATGTACAGTAGGAGATCCATTAGAATGAACTATGTGAACAATACAGTATATTAAAATACAGTAACAATGTAATGTACAGTAGGAGATCCATTAGAATGAACTATGTGAACAATACAGTATATTAAAATACAGTAACAATGTAATGTACAGTAGGAGATCTATTAGAATGAACTATGTGAACAATACAGTATATTAAAATACAGTAACTTCTCTTCTACAGTAGGAGATCTTTAGAATGAACTATTCCCTCAACTATTGCACCATCCTCTCTTCTTCCCTCATCTACTTCTCTCCTCTTCTTCCCTCATCTCTTCTCTTATCCTCTCTTCTCTCATCCCTCATCTTCTTCTCTCATCCTCTCAACTTCCCTCATCTATTCCTCATCCTCTCTTCCCCTCATCTACTTCTCTTATCCTCTCTTCTCTCTATCTCTCTCTTTCTTCCCTCATCTACTTCTCTCATCCTCTCTTCTTCCCTCATCTACTTCTCTTATCCTCTCTTCTTCCCTCATCTACTTCTCTTATCCTCTCTTCTTCCCTCATCTACTTCTCTTATCCTCTCTTCTTCCCTCATCTACTTCTCTTATCCTCTCTTCTTCCCTCATCTACTTCTCTTATCCTCTCTTCTTCCCTCATCTTCTTCTCTCATCCTCTCTTCTTCCCTCTTCTTCTTCCCTCATCTTCTTCTCTCATCCTCTCCTCTCATCCTCTCTTCTTCTCTCATCCTCTCTTCTTCCCTCATCTTCTTCTCTCATTCTCTCTTCTTCTTTCATCCACTCTTCTTCTTCCCTCATCTTCTTCTCTCATCCTCTCCTCTCATCCTCTCTTCTTCTCTCATCCTCTCTTCTTCCCTCATCTTCTTCTCTCATCCTCTCTTCTTCCCTCTCTTCTTCCCTCATCTTCTTCCCTCATCTTCTTCTCTCATCCTCTCCTCTCATCCTCTCTTCTTCTCTCATCCTCTCTTCTTCCCTCATCTTCTTCTCTCATCCTCTCTTCTTCCCTCATCTTCTTCTCTCATCCTCTCTTCTCTCATCCTCTCTTCTTCCCTCATCTTCTTCTCTCATCCTCTCTTCTCTCACCCTGTCTTCTTCTCTTCTCTTTTTCTCTCATCCTCTCTTCTCTCATCCTCTCTTCTTCTCTCACCCTGTCTTCTTCTCTTATCTTCTTCTCTCATCCTCTTTTCTCTCACCCTCTGTTCTTCCCTCATCTTCTTCTCTCATTCTCTCTTCTTCTCTCATCCTCTCTTCTTCCCTGATCGTATTCTCTCATCCTCTCTTCTTCTCTCATCCTCTCTTCTTCTCTCATCCTCTCTTCTTTTCTCATCCTCCATTCTTCTCTCATTCTGCCTTTTTCTACCACTCTCTCTTCTTCCCTCATCTTCTTCTCTCATCCTTTCTTCTCTCATTCTCACACGATTTGGAAAGGAAGTAGGGTAATGTGTGTGTGTGTGTGTGTGTGTGTGTGTGTGTGTGAATGACGCATTTTATGATGTCAAGCTTGGGAAATCGAGTAGAGATCCTCCTTTTTAAAGGGTTCTTTGTTTGCTTTGAGCCGCAGTGGGGTGTCGACGTTGCTGAGGTATGGGCACTTGTTGCATTCCTCAGAAATCTTCTAAACAGATTTGTCTGAGACTGGCCTGTATGGGAAATCCCATTCCGACAACCAGAGCATCCTTAGCCTTGAAAGCCCTGCAGGTAAAACGCTCCTAGAATTGGGTGATACGGATATGTAGCTTTGTGGTCGTGACTCAAGAGGAGGAGTGGATGGTTGAATGATCGCCTCAATGGCTGACTGCTTTTGGTTCTAGGATTAACACCTACACTCACCAGAGAGAGTGAGAGAGAGAAAGAGAGAGAGAGAGAGAGAAGCAACAGAGAGAGAGAGAGCAGAGAGAGAGAGAGAGAGAGAGAACAGAGAGAGCAACAGAGAGAGAGCAACAGAGAGAGAGAGAGAGAGCAGAGAGAGAGAGCAACAGAGAGAGAGAGAGAGCAACAGAGAGAGAGAGAGAGAGAGCAACAGAGAGAGAGAGAGAGAGAGAGAGAGAGAGAGAGAGCAACAGAGAGAGAGAGAGCAACAGAGAGAGAGAGAGAGAGAAGAGAGAGAGAGAGAGAGAGCAACAGAGAGAGAGAGAGAGAGAGCAAGAGAGAGAGAGAGAGAGAGAGAGAGAGCAACAGAGAGAGAGAGAGAACAGAGAGAGAGCAGCAGAGAGAGAGAGAGCAGAGAGAGAGAGAGCAGAGAGAGAGAGAGAGCAACAGAGAGAGAGAGAGAGAGAGAGAGAGAGAGCAACAGAGAGAGAGAGAGAGAGAGAGAACAGAGAAGAGAGAACAGAGAGAGCAAGAGAGAGAGAGAGAGAGAGCAACAGAGAGAGAGAGCAACAGAGAGAGAGAAAGAGAGAGCAACAGAGAGAGAGAGAGAGAGAGAGCAAGAGAGAGAGAGAGCAAGAGAGAGAGCAAGAGAGAGAGCAAGAGAGAGAGAGAGAGAGAGAGAGAGAGAGAGAGAGAGAGAGAGAGAGAGAGATTCTGTGTGTGTCTGTCTATACCAATGATTTATATATATACTAGATGACTGACAGGGTTCAATTCTGTGTTAAAACCACAGTGCCTCCATCTTGGCACTCTCCCACTGTAAATAATATTTTGGAAGCTTTAGAAATGCATTTATGAATTGTTTTAGCCACATATATTGTATTAGACACCTTAATGCGATACGTTCAGCTAAACAAAAACATTTTAAATAAATATATAAACAAATTTTTTGAAAGTTCTAATGTTACTGTCCCCACTACGATTAAAACATATTTAAATAGATGTGATTTTCCCTTGAAACATTGAATTACTGTATAATTCCATTCAATCAAATTTCAATCAAATGTATTTATAAAGCCCTTCTTACATCAGCTGATATCTCAAAGTGCTGTACATAAACCCAGCCTAAAACCCCAAACAGCAAGCAATGTAGGTGTAGAAGCAGGGTGGCTAGGAAAAACTCCCTAGAAAGGCCAGAACCTAGGAAGAAACCTAGAGAGGAACCAGGCTATGTGGGGTGGCCAGTCCTCTTCTGGCTGTGCCGGGTGGAGATTATAACAGAACATGGCCAAGATGTTCAAATGTTCATAGATGACCAGCAGGGTCAAATAATAATAATCACAGAAGTTGTCGAGGGTGCAGCAAGTCAGCACCTCAGGAGTAGATGTCAGTTGACTTTTCATAGTTGATCATTGAGAGTATCTCTACCGCTCCTGCTGTCTCTAGAGAGATGAAAATAGCAGGTCTGGAACAGGTAGCATGTCCGGTGATCAGGTCAGGGTTCCATAGCCGCAGTTGAAACTGGAGCAGCAGCACGGCCAGGTGGACTGGGGACAGCAAGGAGTCATCTTGGTCATTATGACCAAGATGGCGTAGCAGTGCAGAAGTGTTTTGTTCGTCCTCTCGTGTACTTTTGTATTTTTCGTCCTTTTTGTATATATTTCAATTTATTTTCAATCTCTTCTATTTTCAACCTGCCTCAACCAATGTGATATGGAACCGCTCTTATTTTTAATTTTTTTGACCTTATAGCCAGAACCACCGAGCCATCAGAAGCTAACCAGCTAAATCAAATCAAATCAAATCAAATGTATTTATATAGCCCTTCGTACATCAGCTGATATCTCAAAGTGCTGTACAGAAACCCAGCCTAAAACCCCAAACAGCAAGCAATGCAGGTGTAGAAGCTAATTAGCTACAAGCTATTTAGTCATTTACCTTCTGCCCTTTTTTTTAGCCTGGATAATACCTGCCAGCCTACCAGTATCTGACTGTTTCTCCACTACAACACTGGATTCCTGCCGTAAACCCTGGATCATTACTCCTGATCTTCACAGCTAGCTGCCACCGAGTGACCCAGTACCGAAGCTATCCCTGAGCCAGGCCAGGTCCACCTCCCGGCCTACTCAGTTGTTCACCCGGACTCCACCCAAACATGACTAGAATCCACTACTAAACCGGATCCTTGCCGTAAGCTCTGGACCTTGGCACCGGATCACCGCTGCTACCGAGTGGCTATAGTGGCTAACGCCCCTGCCCCGAAGCTAGCACCAGTTAGCAGTGAGCCAGGCGCATCTCCCGGCTAGCAAACTAAATTACTACAACACCTCTTTCGCCATCTGGCTTGGATCCTTTGTCGACACGGCTCCCCGCCGCACCACCACGACTAGTCTGCCGACGAATAATCGAATCCTCTGTGCCTTCAACCGGCCTCCGTTGGACGTCGGAGCAGACGCTTCTACTAGCCCCGGGCTAATAACTTTAAACGCTGTGTCACCCGCGTGCTAACGTAGTAGCGACTACTCCACGGCTTCCCTGTTCTATCTTTGCTGTCCCCTGGACCCTATGATCACTTGGCTACATAGCTGATGCCTGCTGGACTGTCCATTAATCACGGTACTTCATTCTGTTTATTTTGTTTATCTGTTGGCCCCAGCCGCAAACTCAGGCTCTGTGTGTAGTTAACCGACCCTCTCTGCCAATTAATTGCCATTTTACCTGTTGTTGGTGTTTTAGCTGATTAGCTGTTGTTGTCTTACACATTGCTGTCTTAGCTAGCTCTCCCAATCAACACCTGTGATTGCTTTATGCCTCACTTTATGTCTCTCTCAAATGTCAATATGCCTTGTATCCTGTTGTTTAGGTTAGTTATCATTGTTTTAGTTTACAATGGAGCCCATAGTTCCACTCATCATACCTCTGATACCTCCTTTGTTCCACCTCCCACACATGCGGTGACCTCACCCATTATAATCAGCATGTCCAGAGATGCAACCTCTCTTATCATCACTCAGTGCCTGGGCTTACCTCCGCTGTACCTGCACCCCACCATACCCCTGTCTGCACATTATGCCCTGAATCTTTTCTACCACACCCAGAAATTGTCTCCTTTTATTCTCTGTCCCCAACGATCTAGACGACCAGTTTTGATAGCCTTTAGCCGTACCTTCATCCTACTCCTCCTCTGTTCCTCGGGTGATGTGGAGGTTAAAAAAAAGCAGAAAAAAAGCCTTGGTTTCATGCATGTTAACATCAGAAGCCTCCTCCCTAAGTTTGTTTTACCCACTGCTTTAGCACACTTCACCAACCCTGATGTCCTTGCCATGTCTGAATCCTGGCTTAGGAAGGCCACCAACAATTCTGACATTTCCATACCCAACTACAACATTTTCCGTAAAGATAGAACTGCCAAATGGGGAGGAGTTGAAATCTACTGCAGAGGTAGCCTGCAAAGTTCTGTCATACTTTCCAGGTCTATACCTAAATAGTTCAACCTTCTAATTTAAAAAATGAATCTCTCCAGAAATAAGTCTCTCACTGTTGCCGCCTGTTATTGACCCCCCTCTGCTCCCAGCTGTGCCCTGGACACCATATGTGAATTGATCACCCCCCATCTAGCTTCAGATTTTGTTCTGTTAGGTGACCAAAACTGGGATATGCTTAACACCCCAGCAGTCCTACAAATTAAGCTAGATGCCCTCAATCTCACACAAATCATCAAGGAACCCACCAGGTACAACCCTAAATCCGTAAACATAGGCACCCTCATAGACATTATCCTGACCAACTTGCCCTCCAAATACATCTCTGCTGTTTTCAATCAGGATCTCAGCGATCACTGCCTCATTGCCTGTAACTGCTATGGGTCAGCAGTCAAATGACCACCAGCTCTATAGGAGAAAGCCCTGCCTCCAGCTGTTTGCTTAGAAATTCTCAGGACAGTAAGGAGACTTGCATCTTGTGACCGTTGCGTACGTGTAGTTATGTACAGCAGGACCAAATCGGAAAGATAGGTAGGAGCAAGCCCATGTAATGCTTTGTAGGTTAGCAGTAAATCCTTGAATTCAGCCCATACCTTAACAGGAAGCCAGTGTAGAGAGGCTAGCACTGGAGTAATATGATCACATTTTTTAATTCTAGTCAAGATTCTAGCAGCCGTGTTTAGCACTAACTGAAGTTAATTTAGTGCTTTATCCGGGTAGCCGGAAAGTAGAGTATTGCAGTAGTCTCACCTAGAAGTGACAAAAGCATGGATACATTTTTCTGCATCATTTTTGGACAGAAAGGTTCAGATTTTTGCAATGTTACATAGATGGAAAAGCTGTCCTTGAAACAGTCTTGATATGTTCGTCAAAAGAGAGATCAAGGTCCAGAGTAACGCCAAGGTCTTTCACAGTTTTATTTGAGATGACTGTATAACCATCAAGATTAATTGTCAGATTCAACAGAATCTTGTTGTTGAGGCAACCACAAATGAGGACATTGTGCAATATTTAGTTTTGTAACTAATGTCTGAGTCTTTAAAGGAAATGAAGTTCATGAATATATAATTTGATATACAGAAGAATATACATAACTGTCTTATGATATATATTATCTTGTTTGATATTGTAAATTTAATTATTTCCAGAACAAGCATCTCTGTTTTGTCCGAGTTTAAAAGCAGAACATTTGCAGCCATCCACTTCCTTATGTCTAAAACACAGGCTTCCAGAGAGGGCAATTTTGGGGCTTCACCATGTTTCATTGAAATGTACAGCTGTGTGTCATCCACATAGCAGTGAAAGTTAACATTATTTTTCCGAACGACATCACCCAGAG
Organism: Oncorhynchus tshawytscha; assembly: GCF_018296145.1. Lineage (NCBI taxonomy): Eukaryota > Metazoa > Chordata > Actinopteri > Salmoniformes > Salmonidae > Oncorhynchus > Oncorhynchus tshawytscha. The sequence continues at coordinate 58,484,682 of NC_056431.1, forward strand.
GTCAAATATATAGTGAAAACAATAGTGGTCCTAAAGCGGATCCTTGAGGAACACCGAAATTTACAGTTGATTTGTCAGAGGACAAACCATCCACAGAGACAAACTGATATCTTTCTGACAGATAAGATCGATGGTATCAAAAGCAGCACTAAGGTCTAGGAGCAGGCGGACAGAATCAGAGCCTCGGTCTGACGCCATTAAAAGGTAATTTACCAACTTCACGAGTGCAGTCTCAGTGCTATGATGGGGTCTAAAACCAGACTGAGGCATTTCGTATACATTGTTTGTCTTCAGGAAAGCAGTGAGTTGCTGTGCAACAGCTTTCATTCATTCCTATGGAAGACTGCTTCTTAATAGGGAGCGCCAATATGGTCGACCGGTGGCTTCAAAGCCTCTCATTGGCCAATATATCACATCCATAATCCAGGTTTTATATACATCATTGGTCTGTACAGCATTAGGGTTGCAGCTGCTTCACATGATGTCACTGATCCTCAAAATGAGAGAGAGGAGAGGAGAGGGGGGGAGACAGCGAGAGGGGAGGAGGGGAGAGAGAGAGAGAGAGAGAGAGAGGGGGAAGAGGCGATAGAAACAGAGAGAAGGAGCTCAGAAAGCTTAGTTTCAAAAGTCCCTTGGGCTCAGACAGACATTTCGATGGAGCTTCACTAAAAAGAGGCGCTGAACGTCGCTCCACAGACAGACAGACAGACAGACAGCCCTGCTCTGAGTGACTGAGCGTCAGAATGGATTGGACATCACATCAGCTCTGTGGCTTATAGGCTGCTCTAAGGCCGTGCTTCACTGTCTCTTCTCTATCACAGTAAATGTGCATCCCACATGGTACCCTATTCCCTACATAGTGCACTAATTTTGACCAGAGCTCTATGGGCCCTGGTCCATAGTGTTGTACTGTATACGGTAGGGAATAGGGTGCCGTTTGGAACGAAGCCCCTGTCCTCTGTGCTCCACTGACTCTGACCACAGTCTGTGGATTACCATCATAACCCTGACGCTCAGACTTTAAACATTACAGCCAGTCAGTCATATAGTCCTGAGGTAAGAGTATATCCAGCGATATCTGTGACAAAGGGAGCGCTGGGTAAGATTTTAGTGGTTTAAGTGTTTTTTTTGTGGTTTGGGTTTGTGATCAAGGTAAAAAGGTTGTTCAAGTTCATTCACTTGTAAGGCTTGGACTGTGTCCCTAGGTTTTGGTTTGTTTGTGTTGTGTGTCCTTGTCGGTGTAAGAGGCAGTAGGTGCGTCATTTGTGTGTGTGTGTGTGTGTGTGTGTGTTCAACACAATACTTGCCCTGCTGAACCTCCCTCCAGAGATAGACACCATGCTGATTCAGCCATTTTGATCAGCAAGGACCATATGGTGAGGTTAATGATGAATGTTTATCAGGCCAGAGTTGGAACACACACACACTCAGTCCCCGCAGCGTTGGGAAAAAAATGCCAGCTGCATCTCAAATTTCATTCTATTGTATCTCAGTTGGTTAGCCATCCATGGTATCTGCAATATGCTGCTGAGTAGCACCACATTCAAATGATGTTTACGATTGTGTCATTGTGTGTTATCAAACCAGTACGACTACAATCTGTTATCAGTGCATAACAGGGGAAAGGAAAGGGGATACCTAGTCAGTTGCACAGTGCAATCAACCAAAATGTGTCTTCCTCATTTAACCCCTCCCAATAACAGAGATAGTGATGATGAAGATGATGAGGATGATGAAGAGCTCTCTCGGTGTGAAGACAACACGGTATAAACAGGGCCTGAGGTGTTGAAACCCCTGAAACTGCCCTGTGGGAAATGTCTTCTCCTTCCTTTGATCTGTCTATCTGACCAGCCCTGGGGAGAGAGGGAGAGGGGGATATTCTGTCTGAAGAGAAACTGTCAATATAAAGGACCCTGCGTCAAGCTGCTCGCCGTTTCTCCCTTCTTCCTTCCCAGTCCTTTCTTGTGGCAGGGGAAAGAGAAGGAGGTAAAGAAAGAGAGAGAGAGAGAGAGAGAGAGAGAGAGAGAGACAAAGGGATGTTTGCTCTCATTCCCTTTCATGGAATGCCCCGAGCTACTCTCTCTCTCTCTCTCTCTCTCTCTCTCTCTCTCTCTCTCTCTCTCATTGTATTCCTGAAGACTTTGATATGATGCCACCTTTGAATTGCTTCGAAGGAAACCAACGGTGATCTACCTTTGAATGGCCAAACACTATCAATAGAATTCAGTTACAGTATTTTCAATTATTTCGCTTAAATTTTGCAAGACAACATACTGTTGTTTGGTGATAAAAAGTCAATGACTATTCAGCTTTCGTATTCTTAAGTCTGTTTAAAAATCAATTGCGTAACTAAGCTTTTGCGTTATTCTTTCGCATATATTTTTTAGGAGCTATTGTTGTCGCATATCATTTTATTTTGAATGAGCTACTGTGGTCATTAATGTTGCTATCCTACATATCAACATTGAGGAGGTGGATTCATTATTTTCTAAATAATTATGATCCTTTATGCCATTACATGAACACATACATGCACACGCATGCACGCACACACACACACACACACACACACACACACACACACACACACACACACACACACACACACACACACACACACACACACACACACACACACACACACACACACACACACACAGAGACACCAGGGTTTGGGTCAATTCCATTTAAATTTCAGTCTATTCAGAAAGTAAACCAAATTCCAATGCAAAAATGTTCTTATTGAAAAGCATTGGAAGATAATGGAATTGGAGTTGGAATTTCATTGTACTTCCTGAATTGACTGGAATTTAAATAGAATTGACGCCAACGCTGAGACACACACACACAAGCAGGACAACCTCAAATCACAATGGCCATTTGAAATCCACATTGAAAGAGACATGAGGATTCTCTGTGCCAATGTTGTGTGCCCTGAAATGGAATAGGCCTACCAACTAAATCACTGTGTTTATCACTGTATGCTCAGCGAGGTCACAAATTAAACAAGTCAGCATGCACAATGTAGGGAATAGGCTGCCATTTGGGACATATTTCAAGGCTGTAGGGGTGCTGTGAACCCTGGACACTGAACAGGTGTTCCAGACAGTAACAACATCAGACCTCACACCCCTGTCTCTACATCATATACCTTCTACCTCCACTCAGTATCGACATCATCTACCTCCTACCTCCACCCAGTCTCTACATCCTCTACCTCCTACCTCCCCCAGTCTATATATCATCTACCTCCTACCTTCACCCAGTCTCTACATCCTCTACCTCCTACCTCCCCCCAGTCTATATATCATCTACCTACTACCTCCACCCAGTCTCTACATCCTCTACCTCCTACCTCCCCCAGTCTATATATCATCTACCTACTACGTCCACCCAGTCACTCCATCTTCTACCTCCTACCTCCCCCAGTCTATATATCATCTACCTACTACCTCCACCCAGTCACTCAGTCCACTACCTCCTACCTCCACCCAGTCTCTACATCCTCTACCTCCTACCTCCACCCAGTCTCTCCATCCTCTACCTCCTACCTCCACCCAGTCTCTACATCCTTGACCTCCTACCTCCACCCAGTCTCTCCATCCTCTACCTCCTACCTCTACCCAGTATCTACATCCTCTACCTCCACCCAGTCTCTACATCCTCTACCTCCTACCTCCACCCATTCTCTCTAGCCTCTACCTCCTAACTCCACCCAGTCTCTACATCCTCTACCTCCTACCTCCACCCATTCTCTCCAGCCTCTACCTCCTATCTCCACCCAGTCTCTACATCCTCTACCTCCTACCTCCACCCAATCTCTCCATCTTCTACCTCCTACCTCCCCCTATATCCTCTAGTCTCTACATCCTCTACCTCCTACCTCCCCCCCCCAGTCTCTCCATCCTCTACCTCCTACCTCCACCCAGTCTCTCCATCCTCTACCTCCTACCTCCACCCACTCTCTACATCCTCTACCTCCTTCCTCCACCCAGTCTCTACATCCTCTATCTCCTACCTCCACCCAGTCTCTCCATCCTCTACCTCCTACCTCCACCCAGTCTCTACATCCTCTACCTCCTACCTCCACCCAGTCTCTCCATCATCTACCTACTACCTCCACCCAGTCTCTACATCCTCTACCTCCTACCGCCACCCAGTCTCTCCATCATCTACCTACTACCTCCACCCAGTCTCTCCATCCTCTACCTCCATCCTCTACCAACTACCTCACACCCAGTCTATATATCATCTACCTACTACCTCCACCCAGTCACTCCATCCTCTACCTCCTCCACCTCCCATCCTCTACCCCCCACTCTCTCCATCATCTACCTACTACCTCCACCCAGTCTCTCCATCCTCTACCTCCTACCTCCACCCACTCTCTCCATCCTCTACCTCCTACCTCCACCCACTCTCTCCATCCTCTACCTCCATCCTCCCCACAGTTTCTCCATCCTCTACCAACTACCTCACACCCAGTCTATATATCATCTACCCACTACCTCCACCCAGTCACTCCATCCACTACCTCCTCTACCTCACATCCTCTACCCCCCACTCTCTCCATCCTATACCTACTACCTCCACCCAGTCTCTCCATCCTCTACCTCCTACCTCCACCCAGTCTCTCCATCCTCTACCTTCTACCTCCACCCAGTCTCTCCATCCTCTACCTCCTACCTCAACCCAGTCTCTACATCCTCCACCTCCTACCTCCACCCAGTCTCTCCCATCCTCTACCTCCCTCCTCCACCCAGTCTCTCCATCCTCTACATCCCTCCTCCCATCCTCCCCCCACTCTCTCCCTCCTCTACCTCCCCCTCCTCTACCTCCCCTTCTCCCCCTCTACCTCCCTCTTCCCATGCTCTTCCCACTCTCTACATCCTCTACCTCCCTCCTCTCATTCTCCCCCCTCTCTCTCCATCCTCTTCCTCCCTCCTCTACCTCCCTCCTTCCATCCTCCTCTCACTCTCTCCCTCCTCTACCTCCCTCCTCCCATCCTCCCCCAGTCTCTCCATCTTCTACCTCCCTCCTCCCATCCACCCCCACTCTCTCCATCCTCTTCCTCCCTCCTCTACCTCCCTCCTTCCATCCTCCTCTCACCCTCTCCCTCCTCTACCTCCCTCCTCCCATCCACCCCCACTCTCTCATCCTCTACCTCCCTCCTCCCATCCTCCCCCCTCTCTCTATTCTCTACCTCCCTCGTCACATCCACCCCCACTCTCTTCATCCTCTTCCTCCCTCCACCCAGTCTCTCCATCCTCTACCTCCCTCCTCCACTTCCTCCCCCACTCTCTCTATTCTCTACCTCCCTCCTCCCATCCACCTCTTCATCCTCTCTTCATCCTCCCCCACTCTCTCCCTCCTCTAACTCCCTCCTCCCATCCTCCACCCACTTTCTCTATCCTCTTCCTCATGTCCTCCCCCCACTCTCTCCCCCTTCTACCTCCCACTCTCTCCATCCTCTCCCTGTTGCGACAGACACAGAGAGGGTCAGCCATTTGCATGGCTGTCGGCTGCTCAGTGGTAAGCCGAAAATTGCATTTGTCGATGGGACTGGGATTAACTTATTTTGGATTTACTGGAATGCAGAGGAGTTTGCTAAACAAGCGAGAGAGGGATTGGGGAAGATTGGGCAAAGAAGGAGGAGAGGGAGGTGGGCTTGTGGGGTGTGTGTGTGTGTGTGTGTGTGTGTGTGTGTGTGTGTGTGTGTGTGTGTGTGTGTGTGTGTGTGTGTGTGTGTGTGGTGTGTGTGTGTGTGTGTGAGCGAGTGACAGTAACAGTAAATAGAAACAAATAAATCCCAATACTTTGCTTTCCATGACATGTACAGCATATGTCCATCTGAGTGTTCAGCGCCTGAACCCATAATCCTTTGTAAACATTCCCAATCACCTAACACCCGTTAAATTGGGGGTAATCTCACACAATGCCACGGTAACAAGCAATGGCGATAAGGAAACTATGTCAGCGTTTTTTTTACAATCATCTAACGTTAATAACGTAAATCTCCTTTTCATACGCGGCGAAGCAGCTCACCCCCCCGTCGTTACTTTTGAGGAAAGCTTATTTCCTTTTTCTGAGTTATTCGGGGAAACCGAGAAAATGTGTTTAGTAAGAGGCTCTGTTTACTTCCCAGGAGAGAAGAAGTGAATAGAAAAGGTACATATTTACTGATACTTTCTACAGTACAGTTACTGTGAGCTTCACTGTGTTTGGCCTTGGAATGGAGATACGTCTCAACCCCAGCATATGTTGTTTCTGGGGGGATACACAGACTCCGTCTCTTAAACACACACACACACACACACACACTCCATCTCTTACACACAGACTCCGTCTCTTAAACACACACACACACACTCCATCTTTTACACACACACTCCATCTCTTACACACACACTCCATCTTTTACACACACACTCCATCTCTTACACACAGACTCCGTCTCTTAAACACACACACACACACACACTCCATCTCTTACACACACACTCCATCTCTTACACACACACTCCGTCTCTTAAACACACACTCCATCTTTTACACACACACACACTCCATCGCTTACACACAGACTCCGTCTCTTAAACACACACACACACACACACACACACACACACACACACACACACACACACACACACACACACACACACACACACACACACACACACCATCTCTTACACACACACTCCATCTCTTACACACAAACTCATCTCTTAAACACACACTCCATCTTTTACACACACACACTCCATCGCTTACACACAGACTCCATCTCTTAAACACACACACACACTCCATCTTTTACACACACACTCCATCTCTTACACACACACTAAGGTTCTTACAAACACACACATACCATTTTTTTTACACACACACACACACACACACACACACACACACACACACACACACACACAACACACACACACACACACACACACACACACACACACACACACACACACACACACACACACACACACACACACACACACACACACACAGTGAGATATCACCAGTGTGATACTGAGTGAGATGCTGCTAATGGTAATGTATAGTGTCTGTTTCAGTGGGGGATTCCTTGGGGCGGTTCCCAGTGTTCTAGCTCAGCGTGGTGTGTGTGTGTGTGTGTCTCTCATAGCGTGGTGGGCTTCCTCTCATAATCATCCATTAGTTTGCCATCTGTGAACTTGTGCTGATGCATCGCCCCTCACTGCAACAACGGCTGCTGTACAGTCCTACTGGTCTGTTCTCTAGTCGGTTTCCTTCTGAAGTCAAGCCTGTGTTTCCAGCACTCGTCTTACTGCACTGGTTCTTGTACAACACAGGGGTTCAGTGAACCATGCTAACCCGATCAGCAGCCTTGCCTGAGAACTGTAAGCTGTTTCGCAAATGCAATGTTGTAACATCAGGTGTGTGTGGTTTGGGCATCACCGTAGGCAATACATCTTTACAAGCCATTTGACAAAGTGGGTTACCAGAACATTCTCCATGTCTCTATCTCGGATAACAAGATAGTAACTACAGAACAAAGCCTGAGGATACAATAAGGGCCACAGCTTGAGAGTTGTAATTCAATAGGAATACGTGTGTGTGTGTGTGTGTGCGTTCGTGTGGACGTGTTTAACAAGAACAGTAAACTAAGAAGAGTTTGACCAACTGGGGACATTTTGTTAGTATCCACAAGGAAAAATACTTTTTTCTAGGGGGTTTAGGGTTAATAAGGTTAAAATTAGTGTTAGGATTAGGAGTTAGGGTTAGGTTAAGGGTAGGTTTAGAGTTAGAGGTTAGGAGTTAGGGTTAGGTTAAGGGTAGGTTTAGAGTTAGAGGTTAGGAGTTAGGGTTAGGTTAAGGGTAGGTTTAGAGTTAGAGGTTAGGAGTTAGGGTTAGGTTAAGGGTAGGTTTAGAGTTAGAGGTTAGGAGTTAGGGTTAGGTTAAGGGTAGGTTTAGAGTTAGAGGTTAGGAGTTAGGGTTAGGTTAAGGGTAGGTTTAGAGTTAGAGGTTAGGAGTTAGGGTTAGGTTAAGGGTAGGTTTAGAGTTAGAGGTTAGGAGTTAGGGTTAGGTTAAGGGTAGGTTTAGAGTTAGAGGTTAGGAGTTAGGGTTAGGTTAAGGGTAGGTTTAGAGTTAGAGGTTAGGAGTTAGGGTTAGGTTAAGGGTAGGTTTAGAGTTAGAGGTTAGGGAAAATCTGATTTTGAATGGGAATCATGGGAATGTCCAAGATGTTAGTTAAACAAGGCGTGTGAGTGAGAGTGAGAGAGAGAGAGGTGTCTCCATCCGCACTAACACTGATGTAGATGCTTCTTCACTCTCATCCATCTGTGAGCGAGCTCTGATCATGGACAGTTAAGTGAGTCCTCATCTAGAACACTTGACCTCATTACGGCATCCTCACTAAGTGGTATGAATGGGACAGCGTATCGAACGACAACTCAAACATTGCCGTGTGGTTTTTACTGACGAGTTCAGAGAGAGTGTGTCGTGCTTCTCGCTGGGTGATTCCCAAATGACACCCTATTCCCTGTTTAGTGCACTACTTCTGACCAGGGCCTTAGTCAAAAGTAGTGCAGTATATAGGGAATAGGGTGCCATTTGGGATCTAGGTACAGGATTTACTTTCTCGGCACCAGCACAGGTTCAGTGCACAGCTACTGAGCCCGTACGGTGAGAATATACAGTCGTTTGTCAAGACACATTTTATAAGGTTATTTTGTGAGTGTATACAGGGAACTTGTATAGGCAAGACCCTACTGTTGGTACGTCTGGTAGCTGTTGCTCTATCACAGTGTTGCTGTGTCCTTCCTAGTCACTGGATAAAGATAGCCATAGACAACCCTAGATTAGGTTAGAAAGACCCACATACAACCAACATCTTTGAGTCTAGAGACCCCCTCTCTAAAGTTCCCCTTTGTTGCTGAACCCTTAAGTAAATTCCAGATGGACAGTGATACTGTAGATAGAGGAGTCATCATGGAGTACAGGGACATGAACAGAGACACCTCTCCACCTCTCCTCTAGTCGTGGGTGAAAGAACATGTAGGGCCTGACACAGCGAGACACGACTTCTCTTATCCTCTCTCCTCTTGTTTCCCCTGCAGAGTGTAGACTGAACCTGGGTGTTGTGTCTGAGCCAGTAGCCGAACAACATCAGAGTGAACAGGCCCTCCTCAGGGACTTCATGGAGGAAACTCTCTGACTCACACAGTAACACTGGTGTAATCTAGGCAGGGCTACCTTATAGTGACATCCCGTCTTTTTTATTCTACTCTTCAGTCCTCTCCTCTCCACCTCTCTCCTCCTGTCCTCTCCTCTCCACCTCTCCACCTCTCCTCCTGTCCTCTCCTCTCCACCTCTCTCCTCCTGTCCTCTCCTCTCCACCTCTCTCCTCCTGTCCTCTCCTCTCCACCTCTCTCCTCCTGTCCTTTCCTCTCCTCCCCACCTCTCTCTTCCTGTCCTCTCCTCTCCTCTCCACCTCTCTCCTCCTGTCCTCTCCACCTCTCTCCTCCTGTCCTCTCCTCTCCACCTCTCTCTCCTGTCCTGTCCTCTCCTCTCTTTTCTCTCCTCCTGTCCTCTCCTCTCCTCTCCACCTCTCTCCTCCTGTCCTTTCCTCTCCTCTCCACCTCTCTCCTCCTGTCCTCTCCTGTCCTCTCCTCTCCACCTCTCTCCTCCTGTCCTCTCCACCTCTCTCCTCCTGTCCTCTCCTCTCCACCTCTCTCCTCCTGTCCTCTCCTCTCCACCTCTCTCCTCCTCTCCTCCTCTCCACCTCTCTCCTCCTGTCCTCTCCACCTCTCTCCTCCTGTCCTCTCCTCTCCAACTCTCTCCTCCTGTCCTCTCCTCTCCACCTCTCTCCTCTGTCCTCTCCTCTCCACCCCACCTCTCTCCTCCTGTCCTGTCCTCTCCACCTCTCTCCTCCTGTCCTGTCCTCTCCACTTTTCTCCCCTGTCCTCTCCACCTCTCTCCTCCTGTCCTGTCCTCTCCACCCCACCTCTCTCTTCCTGTCCTGTCCTCTCCACCTCTCTCCTCCTGTCCTGTCCTCTCCACCCCACCTCTCTCCTCCTGTCCTCTCCACCTCCTCCTCCTCCTGTCCTCTCCACCCCACCTCTCTCCTCCTGTCCTGTCCTCTCCACCTCTCTCCTCCTGTCCTGTCCTCTCTCCTCCTGTCCTGTCCTCTCCACCTCTCTCCTCCTGTCCTGTTCTCTCCACCTCTCTCCTCCTGTCCTGTCCTCTCCACCTCTCTCCCCTGTCCTGTTCTCTCCACCTCTCCTCCTGTCCTGTCCTCTCCACCTCTCCTCCTGTCCTGTCCTCTCCACCTCTCTCCTCCTGTTCTCTCCACCTCTCTCATCCTGTCCTCTCCACCCCACCTCTCTCCTCCTGTCCTGTCCTGTCCTCTCCACCTCTCTCCTCCTGTCCTGTCCTCTCCACCTCTCTCCTCCTGTCCTGTCCTCTCTCCTCCTGTCCTGTCCTCTCCACCTCTCTCCTCCTGTCCTGTTCTCTCCACCTCTCTCCTCCTGTCCTGTTCTCTCCACCTCTCTCCTCCTGTCCTGTCCTCTCCACCTCTCTCCCCCTGTCCTGTTCTCTCCACCTCTCTCCTCCTGTCCTGTCCTCTCCACCTCTCCCTCCTGTCCTGTCCTGTCCTCTCCTCTCTCCTCCTGTTCTCTCCACCTCTCTCCTCCTGTCCTCTCCACCCCACCTCTCTCCTCCTGTCCTGTCCTGTCCTCTCCCCACCTCTCTCCTCCTGTCCTGTCCTCTCCACCTCTCTCCTCCTGTCCTGTCCTCTCCACCCCACCTCTCTCCTGTCCTGTCCTGTCCTCTCCACCCCACCTCTCTCCTCCTGTCCTGTCCTCTCCTCTCCATCTCTCTCCTCCTGTCCTGTCCTCTCCACCTCTCTCCTCCTGTCCTGTCCTCTCCACCCCACCTCTCTCCTCCTGTCCTGTCCTCTCCACCTCTCTCCTCCTGTCCTGTCCTCTCCACCTCTCTCCTCCTGTCCTCTCCACCTCTCTCCTCCTGTCCTGTCCTCTCCACCTCTCTCGTCCTGTCCTGTCCTCTCCACCTCTCTCCTCCTGTCCTGTCCTCTCCTCTCCACCTCTCTCCTCCTGTCCTGTCCTCTCCATCTCCACCTCTCCCTCCTGTCCTGTCCTCTCCACCTCTCTCCTCCTGTCCTGTCCTCTCCACCCCCACCCCTCCTCTCCACCCGTTTAACTGGAGCTGCCTCCACCCCACCTCTCCTCCTGTCCTGTCCTCTCCACCTCTCTCCTCCTGTCCTGTCCTCTCCACCTTTCTCCTCCTGTCCTCTCCACCTCTCTCCTCCTGTCCTGTCCTCTCCACCCCACCCCTCCTCTCCACCCGTTTAACTGGAGCTGCCTCCACCCCACCTCTCCTCCTGTCCTGTCCTCTCCACCTTTCTCCTCCTGTCCTCTCCACCTCTCTCCTCTTGTCCTGTCCTCTCCACCCCACCTCTCTCTTCCTGTCCTGTCCTCTCCACCTCTCTCCTCCTGTCCTGTCCTCTCCACCCCACCTCTCTCCTCCTGTCCTCTCCACCTACCTCCTCCTCCTGTCCTCTCCACCCCACCTCTCTCCTCCTGTTCTGTCCTCTCCACCTCTCTCCTCCTGTCCTGTCCTCTCTCCTCCTGTCCTGTCCTCTCCACCTCTCTCCTCCTATCCTGTTCTCTCCACCTCTCTCCTCCTGTCCTGTCCTCTCCACCTCTCTCCTCCTGTCCTCTCCACCTCTCTCCTCCTGTCCTCTCCTGTCCCCACCTCTCTCCTCCTGTCCTGTCCTGTCCTCTCCACCTCTCTCCTCCTGTCCTGTCCTCTCCACCTCTCTCCTCCTGTCCTGTCCTCTCCACCCCACCTCTCTCCTCCTGTCCTGTCCTGTCCTCTCCACCCCACCTCTCTCCTCCTGTCCTGTCCTCTCCTCTCCATCTCTCTCCTCCTGTCCTGTCCTCTCCACCTCTCTCCTCCTGTCCTGTCCTCTCTCACCCCACCTCTCTCCTCCTGTCCTGTCCTCTCCACCTCTCTCCTCCTGTCCTCTCCTCTCCACCTCTCTCCTCCTGTCCTGTCCTCTCCACCTCTCTCCTCCTGTCCTGTCCTCTCCACCTCTCTCCTCCTGTCCTGTCCTCTCCACCTCTCTCCTCCTGTCCTGTCCTCTCCACCTCTCTCCTCCTGTCCTGTCCTCTCCACCTCTCTCCTCCTGTCCTCTCCACCTCTCTCCTCCTGTCCTGTCCTCTCCACCTCTCTCCTCCTGTCCTGTCCTCTCCTCTCCACCTCTCTCCTCCTGTCCTGTCCTCTCCTCTCCACCTCTCTCCTCCTGTCCTGTCCTCTCCTCCCACCTCTCTCCTCCTGTCCTGTCCTCTCCACCTCTCTCCTCCTGTCCTGTCCTCTCCACCCCACCCCTCCTCTCCACCCGTTTAACTGGAGCTGCCTCCACCCACCTCTCCTCCTGTCCTGTCCTCTCCACCTCTCTCCTCCTGTCCTCTCCTCTCCACCTCTCTCCTCCTGTCCTCTCCTCCACCTCTCTCCTCCTGTCCTGTCCTCTCCTCCCCACCCTCTCTTCTCCTCCCTCTCCTTCCACCTCTCCACCTCCTGTCCTCTCCACCTCCTGTCCTGTCCTCTCCTCTCCTCCTCCTCTCCACCTCTCTTCCTGGAGCTGTCCTCCCTCCCCACCTCTCTCCTCCTGTCCTGTCCTCTCCACCTCTCTCCTCCTCTCCTGTCCTCTCCACCCCACCTCTCTCCTCCTGTCCTCCACCTCTCTCCTCCTGTCCCTCCCTCCCACCTCTCTCCTCCTGTCCTGTCCTCTCCACCTCTCTCCTCCTCCTCCTGTCCTGTCCTCCACCCCACCTCTCTCCTCCTGTCCTCTCTCCACCTCTCTCTCCTCCTGTCCTCTCCCACCTCTCTCCTCCTGTCCTGTCCTCTCCTCTCCTCTCCACCTCTCTCCTCCTGTCCTCTCCACCTCTCTCCTCCTGTCCTGTCCTGTCCTCTCCACCTCTCTCCTCCTGTCCTGTCCTCTCCACCCACCTCTCTCCTCCTGTCCTGTCCTCTCCACCTCTCTCCTCCTGTCCTGTCCTCTCCACCCCACCTCTCTCTCTCCTGTCCTGTCCTCTCCACCCACTCTCCTCCTGTCCTGTCCTCTCCACTCCACCTCTCTCCTCCTGTCCTGTCCTGTCCACTCCACCTCTCTCCTCCTGTCCTGTCCTCTCCACCTCTCTCCTCCTGTCCTGTCCTCTCCACCTCTCTCCTCCTGTCCTGTCCTGTCCACCTCTCTCCTCCTGTCCTGTCCTCTCCACCTCTCTCCTCCTGTCCTGTCCTCTCCACCTCTCTCCTCCTGTCCTGTCCTCTCCACCTCTCTCCTCCTGTCCTGTCCTCTCCACCTCTCTCCTCCTGTCCTGTCCTCTCCACCTCTCTCCTCCTGTCCTGTCCTCTCACCCACCTCTCTCCTCCTGTCCTGTCCTCTCCACCTCTCTCCTCCTCCTGTCCTCTCCACCTCTCTCCTCCTGTCCTGTCCTCTCCACCTCTCTCCTCCTGTCCTGTCCTCCTCCTCCTCCTCCTGTCCTGTCCTCTCCACCTCTCTCCTCCTCCTGTCCTGTCCTCTCCACCTCTCTCCTCCTGTCCTGTCCTCTCCACCTCTCTCTCTCCTGTCCTGTCCTCTCCACCTCTCTCCTCCTGTCCTGTCCTCTCCACCCCTCCTCCTCCTGTCCCCACCTCTCCACCTCTCTCCTCCTGTCCTGTCCTCTCCACCCCTCTCCCCTCTCTCCTCCCTCCTGTCCTGCCTCCACCCCCACCTCTCTCCTCCTGTCCTGTCCTCTCCACCCACCTCTCTCCTCCTGTCCTGTCCTCTCACCTCTCTCCTCCTGTCCTGTCCTCTCCACCCCACCCCTCCTCTCCACCCCACTGGAGCTGCCTCCACCCCACCTCTCTCCTCCTGTCCTGTCCTCTCCACCCCACCTCTCTCCTCCTGTCCTGTCCTCTCCACCTCTCTCCTCCTGTCCTGTCCTCTCCACCCCACCCCTCCTCTCCTCCTTTAACTGGAGCTGCCTCCACCCCACCTCTCTCCTCCTGTCCTGTCCTGTCCTCTCCACCTCCTCTCCTCCTGTCCTGTCCTCTCCACCTCTCTCCTCCTGTCCTGTCCTCTCCACCCCACCCCTCCTCTCCACCCGTTAACTGTCCTCCTCCACCCCACCTCTCTCCTCCTGTCCTGTCCTCTCCACCTCTCTCCTCCTGTCCTGTCCTCCTCCACCTCTCTCCTCCTGTCCTGTCCTCTCCCCCTCCTCCTCTCCACCCGTTTAACCTGTCCTCCACCCCACCTCTCCTCCTGTCCTGTCCTCCCACCTCTCTCCTCCTGTCCTGTCCTCTCCACCCCACCCTCTCTCCACCCCTCCTGGAGCTGCCTCCACCCCACCTCTCTCCTCCTGTCCTGTCCTCTCCACCCCCCCTCCTCTCCTCCTGTTTAACTCCTCTCCTGTCCTCTCCACCTCTCTCCTCCTGTCCTGTCCTCTCCACCACCTCCTCCTCCTCCTGTCCTGCCTCCCACCCCACCTCTCCACCTCTCTCCTCCTGTCCTGTCCTCCCACCCCACCTCCTCTCCTCCCGTTTAACTGGAGCTGCCTCCACCCCACCTCTCTCCTCCTGTCCTGTCCTCTCCACCCCCCCTGTCCTCCTCTCCACCCATCTGGACTGCCTCCACCCCACCTCTCTCTCCTGTCCTGTCCTCTCCACCTCTCTCCTCCTGTCCTGTCCTCTCCTCTCCACCTCTCTCCTCCTGTCCTGTCCTCTCCACCCCACCCCCTCCTCCTCACCCTCTCTGGAGCTGTCCTCCACCCCACCTCTCTCCTCCTGTCCTGTCCTCTCCACCTCTCTCCTCCTGTCCTGTCCTCTCCACCCCACCCCTCCTCTCCACCCGTTTAACTGGAGCTGCCTCCACCCCACCTCTCTCCTCCTGTCCTGTCCTCTCCACCTCTCTCCTCCTGTCCTGTCCTCTCCACCCCACCCCTCCTCCTGTTTAACTGGAGCTGCCTCCACCCCACCTCTCTCCTCCTGTCCTGTCCTCTCCACCCCCTCCCCTCCTCTCCCACCTTTCCTCCTGTCCTCCACCCCACCTCTCTCCTCCTGTCCTGTCCTCTCCACCTCTCTCCTCCTGTCCTGGAGCTCCTCCACCCCACCTCTCCACCTCTGTCTCTCTCCTCCTGTCCTGTCCTCTCCACCTCTCTCCTCCTGTCCTGTCCTCTCCACCTCTCTCCACTCTCCTGTCCTGTCCTCTCTCCACCTCTCTCCTCCTGTCCTGTCCTCTCCACCCCACCTCTCTCCTCCTGTCCTGTCCTCTCTCCACCTCTCTCCTCCTGTCCTGTCCTCTCCCCCCCTCCCCTCCTCTCCCACCTCCACCCCAACTGGAGCTGCCTCCACCCCACCTCTCTCCTCCTGTCCTGTCCTCTCCACCTCTCTCCTCCTCCTGTCCTCCCCCTCTCTCCTCCTGTCCTGTCCTCTCCACCCACCTCTCTCCTCCCACCTGTCCTGTCCTGTCCTCCCCACCTCTCTCCTCCTGTCCTGTCCTCTCCTCTCCCCCTGTCCTCTCCTCCTGTGTCCTGTCCTCTCCACCTCTCCTCCTGTCCTGTCCTCTCCACCCCCACCTCTCTCCTCCTGTCCTGTCCTCTCCACCTCTCTCCTCCCTGTCCTGTCCTCTCCACCTCTCTCCTCCTGTCCTCCTCTCCTCTCTCCTCCCTGTCCTGTCCTCTCCACCTCTCTCCTCCTGTCCTGTCCTCTCCACCTCTCTCCTCCTGTCCTGTCCTCTCCTCTCCACCTCTCTCCTCCTGTCCTGTCCTCTCCCACCTCTCTCCTCCTGTCCTGTCCTCTCCACCTCTCTCCTCCTGTCCTGTCCTCTCCACCCCACCTCTCTCCTCCTGTCCTGTCCTCTCCTCACCCCACCTCTCTCCTCCTGTCCTGTCCTCTCCACCCCCACCCCTCCTCCTCCTGTCCTGTCCTCTCCCCACCTCTCTCCTCCTGTCCTGTCCTCTCCACCCCACCTCTCTCCTCCTGTCCTGTCCTCTCCACCTCTCTCCTCCTGTCCTGTCCTCTCCACCCCACCCCTCCTCTCCACCCCTGGAGCTGCCTCCACCCCACCTCTCTCCTCCTGTCCTGTCCTCTCCACCCCACCCTCTCCTCCTGTCCTGTCCCTTTAACTGGAGCCTGCCTCCACCCCCACCTCTCTCCTCCTGTCCTGTCCTCTCCACCTCTCTCCTCCTGTCCTGTCCTCCTCACCACCCCACCCCTCCTCTCCACCCGTTTAACTGGAGCTGCCTCCACCCCACCTCTCTCCTCCTGTCCTGTCCTCTCCACCCCACCCCTCCTCTCCACCCGTTTAACTGGAGCTGCCTCCACCCCACCTCTCTCCTCCTGTCCTGTCCTCTCCACCCCACCTCTCTCCTCCTGTCCTGTCCTCTCCTCTCTCCTCTCTCCTCCTGTCCTGTCCTCTCCACCCCACCCCTCCTCTCCACCCGTTTAACTGGAGCTGCCTCCACCCCACCTCTCTCCTCCTGTCCTGTCCTCTCCACCCCACCTCTCTCCTCCTGTCCTGTCCTCTCCTCTCCACCTCTCTCCTCCTGTCCTGTCCTCTCCACCCCACCCCTCCTCTCCACCCGTTTAACTGGAGCTGCCTCCACCCCACCTCTCCTCCTGTCCTGTCCTGTCCTCTCCACCCCACCCCTCCTCTCCTCTCCACCCGTTTAACTGGAGCTGCCTCCACCCCACCTCTCTCCTCCTGTCCTGTCCTCTCCACCCCACCCCTCCTCTCCACCCATTTAACTGAGCTGCCTCCACCCCACCTCTCTCCTCCTGTCCTGTCCTCTCCACCCCACCTCTCTCCTCCTGTCCTGTCCTCTCCTCTCCACCTCTCTCTCCTCCTGTCCTGTCCTCTCCACCCCACCCCTCCTCTCCACCCGTTTAACTGGAGCTGCCTCCACCCCACCTCTCTCCTCCTGTCCTGTCCTCCCGCCTCTCTCCTCCTGTCCTGTCCTCTCCACCCCACCCCTTCTTTCCACCCGTTTAACTGGAGCTGCCTCCACCCCCTCTCTCCTCCTGTCCTGTCCTCTCCACCCCACCCCTCCTCTCCACCCGTTTAACTGGCGCTGCCTCCACCCCACCTCTCTCCTCCTGTCCTGTCCTCTCCACCCCACCCCTCCTCTCCACCCGTTTAACTGGAGCTGCCTCCACCCCACCTCTCCTCTCCACCTCTCTCCTCCTGTCCTGTCCTCTCCACCCCACCCCTCCTCTCCACCCGTTTAACTGGAGCTGCCTCCACCCACCTCTCTCCTCCTGTCCTGTCCTCCTCTCCCACCCCACCCCTCCTCTCCTGTCCCCTGTCCTTCCAACTTAACTGACTGCCTCCACCCCACCTCTCTCCTCCTGTCCTGTCCTCTCCACCCCACCTCTCTCCTCCTGTCCTGTCCTCTCCTCTCCACCTCTCTCCTCCTGTCCTGTCCTCTCCACCCCACCCCCTCCTCTCCACCCATTTAACTGGAGCTGCCTCCACCCCACCTCCTCTCCTCCTGTCCTGTCCTCTCCACCCTCTCTCTCCTCCTGTCCTGTCCTCTCCACCCCACCCCTCCTCTCCACCCCGTTTAACTGGAGCTGCCTCCACCCCACCTCTCTCCTCCTGTCCTGTCCTCTCCGCCTCTCTCCTCCTGTCCTGTCCTCTCCACCCCACCCCTCCTCTCCACCCGTTTAACTGGAGCTGCCTCCACCCCACCTCTCTCCTCCTGTCCTGTCCTCTCCACCCCACCCCCTCCTCTCCACCCGTTTAACTGGAGCTGCCTCCACCCCAGCTCTCTCCTCCTGTCCTGTCCTCTCCACCCCACCTCTCCTATCCACCCGTTTAACTGGAGCTGCCTCCACCCCACCTCCTCCTCTCCACCTCTCTCCTCCTCCTGTCCTGTCCTCTCCACCTCTCCTCCTCCTGTCCTAACTGTCCTCTCCACCCCACCTCTCCCTCCTGTCCTGTCCTCTCCACCTCTCCTCCTCACCCGCTTAACTCCTGTCTCTCCTCTCCACCTCTCTCCTCCTGTCCTGTCCTCTCCACCTCTCCTCCTGTCCTGTCCCACCCTCTCCACCCCACCCCTCCTCTCCACCCGTTTAACTGGAGCTGCCTCCACCCCACCTCTCTCCTCCTGTCCTGTCCTCTCCACCCCACCTCTCTCCTCCTGTCCTGTCCTCTCCTCTCCACCTCTCTCCTCCTGTCCTGTCCTCTCCACCCCACCCTCCTCCCACCCGTTTAACTGGGCTGCCTCCACCCCACCTCTCTCCTCCTGTCCTGTCCTGTCCTCTCCACCCCACCCCTCCTCTCCACCCGTTTAACTGGAGCTGCCTCCACCCCACCTCTCTCCTCCTGTCCTGTCCTCTCCACCCCACCCCTCCTCTCCACCCATTTAACTGAGCTGCCTCCACCCCACCTCTCTCTCCTGTCCTGTCCTCTCCACCCCAATCTCTCCTCCTGTCCTGTCCTCTCCTCTCCACCTCTCTACTCCTGTCCTGTCCTCTCCACCCCACCCCTCCTCTCCACCCGTTTAACTGGAGCTGCCTCCACCCCACCTCTCTCCTCCTGTCCTGTCCTCTCCGCCTCTCTCCTCCTGTCCTGTCCTCTCCACCCCACCCCTTCTTTCCACCCGTTTAACTGGAGCTGCCTCCACCCCACCTCTCTCCTCCTGTCCTGTCCTCTCCACCCCACCCCTCCTCTCCACCCGTTTAACTGGCGCTGCCTCCACCCCACCTCTCTCCTCCTGTCCTGTCCTCTCCACCCCACCCCTCCTCTCCACCCGTTTAACTGGAGCTCCCTCCACCCCACCTCTCCTCTCCACCTCTCTCCTCCTGTCCTGTCCTCTCCACCCCACCCCTCCTCTCCACCCGTTTAACTGGAGCTGCCTCCACCCCACCTCTCTCCTCCTGTCCTGTCCTCTCCACCCCACCCCTCCTCTCCACCCATTTAACTGGAGCTGCCTCCACCCCACCTCTCTCCTCCTGTCCTGTCCTCTCCACCCCACCTCTCCTCCTGTCCTGTCCTCTCCTCTCCACCTCTCTCCTCCTGTCCTGTCCTCTCCACCCCACCCCTCCTCTCCACCCATTTAACTGGAGCTGCCTCCACCCCACCTCTCTCCTCCTGTCCTGTCCTCTCCACCCCACCTCTCCCTCCTGTCCTGTCCTCTCCACCCCACCCCTCCTCTCCACCCGTTTAACTGGAGCTGCCTCCACCCCACCTCTCTCCTCCTGTCCTGTCCTCTCCGCCTCTCTCCTCCTGTCCTGTCCTCTCCACCCCACCCCTCCTCTCCACCCGTTTAACTGGAGCTGCCTCCACCCCACCTCTCTCCTCCTGTCCTGTCCTCTCCACCCCACCCCTCCTCTCCACCCGTTTAACTGGAGCTGCCTCCACCCCAGCTCTCTCCTCCTGTCCTGTCCTCTCCACCCCACCTCTCCTATCCACCCGTTTAACTGGAGCTGCCTCCACCCCACCTCCTCCTCTCCACCTCTCTCCTCCTGTCCTGTCCTCTCCACCTCTCTCCTCCTGTCCTGTCCTCTCCACCTCTCTCCTCCTGTCCTGTCCTCTCCACCTCTCTCTCCTCCTGTCCTGTCCTCTCCTCTCCACCTCTCTCCTCCTGTCCTGTCCTCTCCACCTCTCTCCTCCTGTCCTGTCCTGTCCTCTCCACCCCACCCCTCCTCTCCACCCGTTTAACTGGAGCTGCCTCCACCCCACCTCTCTCCTCCTGTCCTGTCCTCTCCACCCCACCCCTCCTCTCCACCCGTTTAACTGGAGCTGCCTCCACCCCACCTCTCTCCTCCTGTCCTGTCCTGTCCTCTCCACCCCACCCCTCCTCTCCACCCGTTTAACTGGAGCTGCCTCCACCCCACCTCTCTCCTCCTGTCCTGTCCTCTCCACCCCACCCCTCCTCTCCACCCATTTAACTGAGCTGCCTCCACCCCACCTCTCTCCTCCTGTCCTGTCCTCTCCACCCCACCTCTCTCCTCCTGTCCTGTCCTCTCCTCTCCACCTCTCTACTCCTGTCCTGTCCTCTCCACCCCACCCCTCCTCTCCACCCGTTTAACTGGAGCTGCCTCCACCCCACCTCTCTCCTCCTGTCCTGTCCTCTCCGCCTCTCTCCTCCTGTCCTGTCCTCTCCACCCCACCCCTTCTTTCCACCCGTTTAACTGGAGCTGCCTCCACCCCACCTCTCTCCTCCTGTCCTGTCCTCTCCACCCCACCCCTCCTCTCCACCCGTTTAACTGGCGCTGCCTCCACCCCACCTCTCTCCTCCTGTCCTGTCCTCTCCACCCCACCCCTCCTCTCCACCCGTTTAACTGGAGCTGCCTCCACCCCACCTCTCCTCTCCACCTCTCTCCTCCTGTCCTGTCCTCTCCACCCCACCCCCCTCTCCACCCGTTTAACTGGAGCTGCCTCCACCCCACCTCTCTCCTCCTGTCCTGTCCTCTCCACCCCACCCCTCCTCTCCACCCATTTAACTGGAGCTGCCTCCACCCCACCTCTCTCCTCCTGTCCTGTCCTCTCCACCCCACCTCTCTCCTCCTGTCCTGTCCTCTCCTCTCCACCTCTCTCCTCCTGTCCTGTCCTCTCCACCCCACCCCTCCTCTCCACCCATTTAACTGGAGCTGCCTCCACCCCACCTCTCTCCTCCTGTCCTGTCCTCTCTCCCCACCTCTCTCCTCCTGTCCTGTCCTGTCCTCTCCACCTCTCTCCTCCTGTCCTGTCCTCTCCACCCCACCCCTCCTCTCCACCCGTTTAACTGGAGCTGCCTCCACCCCACCTCTCTCCTCCTGTCCTGTCCTCTCCGCCTCTCTCCTCCTGTCCTGTCCTCTCCACCCCACCCCTCCTCTCCACCCGTTTAACTGGAGCTGCCTCCACCCCACCTCTCTCCTCCTGTCCTGTCCTCTCCACCCCACCCCTCCTCTCCACCCGTTTAACTGGAGCTGCCTCCACCCCAGCTCTCTCCTCCTGTCCTGTCCTCTCCACCCCACCTCTCCTATCCACCCGTTTAACTGGAGCTGCCTCCACCCCACCTCTCCTCTCCACCTCTCTCCTCCTGTCCTGTCCACTCCACCTCTCTCCTCCTGTCCTGTCCTCTCCACCTCTCTCCTCCTGTCCTGTCCTCTCCACCTCTCTCCTCCTGTCCTGTCCTCTCCACCTCTCTCCTCCTGTCCTGTCCTCTCCACCTCTCTCCTCCTGTCCTGTCCTCTCCACCCCACCTCTCTCCTCCTGTCCTGTCCTCTCCACCTCTCTCCTCCTGTCCTGTCCTCTCCACCCCACCCCTCCTCTCCACCCGTTTAACTGGAGCTGCCTCCACCCCACCTCTCCTCCTGTCCTGTCCTCTCCACCTCTCTCCTCCTGTCCTGTCCTCTCCACCTTTCTCCTCCTGTCCTCTCCACCTCTCTCCTCCTGTCCTGTCCTCTCCACCCCACCCCTCCTCTCCACCCATTTAACTGGAGCTGCCTCCACCCCACCTCTCCTCCTGTCCTGTCCTCTCCACCCCACCTCTCTCCTCCTGTCCTCTCCACCTACCTCCTCCTCCTGTCCTCTCCACCCCACCTCTCTCCTCCTGTCCTGTCCTCTCCACCTCTCTCCTCCTGTCCTGTCCTCTCTCCTCCTGTCCTGTCCTCTCCACCTCTCTCCTCCTGTCCTGTTCTCTCCACCTCTCTCCTCCTGTCCTGTCCTCTCCACCACTCTCCTCCTGTCCTGTCCTGTCTCTCCACCTCTCTCCTCCTGTCCTGTCCTCTCCACCTCTCTCCTCCTCCTCCTCTCCACCTCTCTCCCTCCTGTCCTCTCCACCCCACCTCTCTCCTCCTGTCCTGTCCTGTCCTCTCCACCTCTCTCCTCCTGTCCTGTCCTCTCCACCTCTCTCCTCCTGTCCTGTCCTCTCCACCCCACCTCTCTCCTCCTCCTGTCCTGTCCTCTCCACCCCACCTCTCTCTCCTGTCCTGTCCTCTCCACCTCTCTCTCCTGTCCTGTCCTCTCCACCTCTCTCCTCCTGTCCTGTCCTGTCCTCTCCACCTCTCTCCTCCTGTCCTGTCCTCTCCACCCCACCTCTCTCCTCCTGTCCTGTCCTCTCCACCTCTCTCCTCCTGTCCTGTCCTCTCCACCTCTCTCCTGTCCTGTCCTGTCCTCTCCACCTCTCTCCTCCTGTCCTGTCCTCTCCACCTCTCTCCTCCTGTCCTGTCCTCTCCACCTCTCTCCTCCTGTCCTGTCCTCTCCACCCCACCCTCTCTCCTCCTGTCCTGTCCTCTCCACCCCACCTCTCTCCTCCTGTCCTGTCCTCTCCACCTCTCTCCTCCTGTCCTGTCCTCTCCACCTCTCTCCTCCTGTGTCCTCTCCACCTCTCTCCTCCTGTCCTCCTCTCCTCCTCTCTCTCTCCTGTCCTGTCCTCTCCTCTCCACCTCTCTCCTCCTGTCCTGTCCTCTCCACCTCTCTCCTCCTGTCCTGTCCTCTCCACCTCTCTCCTCCCTGTCCTGTCCTCCCTCTCCACCTCTCTCCTGTCCACCTGTCCTGTCCTCTCCACCCCACCTCTCTCCTCCTGTCCTGTCCTCTCCACCTCTCTCCTCCTGTCCTGTCCTCTCCACCTCTCTCCTCCTGTCCTGTCCTCTCCACCTCTCTCCTCCTGTCCTGTCCTCTCCACCTCTCTCCTCTCCTGTCCTGTCCTCTCTCCCTCTCCACCTCTCTCCTCCTGTCCTGTCCTCTCCACCCCACCTCTCTCCTCCTGTCCTGTCCTCTCCACCTCTCTCCTCCTGTCCTGTCCTCTCCACCCCACCCTCCTCTCCTCCCTGTCCTGCCTCCACCCCACCTCTCTCCTGTCCTGTCCTGTCCTCTCCACCCCACCCCCTCCTCCCACCCGTTTAACTGGAGCTGCCTCCACCCCACCTCTCTCCTCCTGTCCTGTCTCTCCACCTCTCTCCTCCTGTCCTGTCCTCTCCACCTCTCTCCTCCTGTCCTGTCCTCTCCACCTCTCTCCTCCTGTCCTGTCCTCTCCACCTCTCTCCTCCTGTCCTGTCCTCTCCACCTCTCTCCTCCTGTCCTGTCCTCTCCACCTCTCTCCTCCTGTCCTGTCCTCTCCACCTCTCTCCTCCTGTCCTGTCCTCTCCACCCCACCTCTCTCCTCCTGTCCTGTCCTCTCCACCTCTCTCCTCCTGTCCTGTCCTCTCCACCCCACCTCTCTCCTCCTGTCCTGTCCTCTCCACCTCTCTCCTCCTGTCCTGTCCTCTCCACCTCTCTCCTCCTGTCCTGTCCTCTCCACCTCTCTCCTCCTGTCCTGTCCTCTCCACCCCACCTCTCTCCTCCTGTCCTGTCCTCTCCACCCCACCTCTCTCCTCCTGTCCTGTCCTCTCCACCTCTCTCCTCCTGTCCTGTCCTCTCCACCTCTCTCCTCCTGTCCTGTCCTCTCCACCTCTCTCCTCCTGTCCTGTCCTCTCCACCTCCTCTCTCCTCCTGTCCTGTCCTCTCCTCTCCACCTCTCTCCTCCTGTCCTGTCCTCTCCACCTCTCTCCTCCTGTCCTGTCCTCTCCACCTCTCCCTCCTGTCCTGTCCTCTCCACCTCTCTCCTCCTGTCCTGTCCTCTCCACCCCACCTCTCTCCTCCTGTCCTGTCCTCTCCACCCCACCTCTCTCCTCCTGTCCTGTCCTCTCCACCTCTCTCCTCCTGTCCTGTCCTCTCCACCTCTCTCCTCCTGTCCTGTCCTCCTCCACCTCTCTCCTCCTGTCCTGTCCTCTCCACCTCTCTCCTGTCCTGTCCTCTCCTCTCCACCTCTCTCCTCCTGTCCTGTCCTCTCCACCCCCACCTCTCTCTCCTGTCCTGTCCTCTCCACCTCTCTCCTCTGTCCTGTCCTCTCCACCCCACCCCTCCTCTCTCCACCTGTCCTGGAGCTGCCTCCACCCCACCTCTCTCCTCCTCCCTGTCCTGTCCTCTCCACCCCTCCTCTCCACCCCACCTTCCTGTCCTGTTTAACTCCACCCCACCTCTCTCCTCCTGTCCTGTCCTCTCCACCTCTCTCCTCCTGTCCTGTCCTCCACCTCTCTCCTCCTGTCCTGTCCTCTCCACCTCTCTCCTCCTGTCCTGTCCTCTCCACCTCTCTCCTCCTGTCCTGTCCTCTCCACCTCTCTCCTCCTGTCCTGTCCTCTCCACCCCTCCTGTCCTCTCCACCTCTCTCCCTCCTGTCCTGTCCTCTCCACCCCACCCCTCCTCTCCACCCGTTTAACTGGAGCTGCCTCCACCCCACCTCTCCTCCTGTCCTGTCCTCTCCACCTCTCTCCTCCTGTCCTGTCCTCTCCACCTCTCTCCTCCTGTCCTGTCCTCTCCACCTCTCTCCTCCTGTCCTGTCCTGTCCTCTCCACCTCTCTCCTCCTGTCCTGTCCTCTCCACCTCTCTCCTCCTGTTCTCTCCACCTCTCTCCTCCTCCTGTCCTCTCCACCCCACCTCTCTCCTCCTGTCCTGTCCTCTCCACCTCTCTCCTCCTGTCCTGTCCTCTCCACCCCACCTCTCTCCTCCTGTCCTGTCCTCTCCACCCCACCTCTCTCCTCCTGTCCTGTCCTCTCCTCTCCACCTCTCTCCTCCTGTCCTGTCCTCTCCACCTCTCTCCTCCTGTCCTGTCCTCTCCACCCCACCTCTCTCCTCCTGTCCTGTCCTCTCCACCTCTCACCTCCTGTCCTGTCCTCTCCACCTCTCTCCTCCTGTCCTGTCCTCTCCACCTCTCTCCTCCTGTCCTGTCCTCTCCACCTCTCTCCTCCTGGTCCTGTCCTCTCCACCTCTCTCCTCCTGTCCTGTCCTCTCCACCTCTCTCCTCCTGTCCTGTCCTCTCCACCCCACCTCTCTCCTCCTGTCCTGTCCTCTCCACCCCACCTCTCTCCTCCTGTCCTGTCCTCTCCACCTCCTCCTCCTGTCCTGTCCTCCACCTCTCTCCTCCTGTCCTGTCCTCTCCACCTCTCTCCTCCTGTCCTGTCCTCTCCACCCCACCTCTCTCCTCCTGTCCTGTCCTCTCCTCTCCACCTCTCTCCTCCTGTCCTGTCCTCTCCACCTCTCTCCTCCTGTCCTGTCCTCTCCACCCACCTCTCTCCTCCTGTCCTGTCCTCTCCACCTCTCTCCTCCTGTCCTGTCCTCTCCACCCCACCCCTCCTCTCCACCCGTTTAACTGGAGCTGCCTCCACCCCACCTCTCTCCTCCTGTCCTGTCCTCTCCTCTCCACCTCTCTCCTCCTGTCCTGTCCTCTCCACCTCTCTCCTCCTGTCCTGTCCTCTCCACCCACCTCTCTCCTCCTGTCCTGTCCTCTCCACCTCTCTCCTCCTGTCCTGTCCTCTCCACCCCACCCCTCCTCTCCACCCGTTTAACTGGAGCTGCCTCCACCCCACCTCTCTCCTCCTGTCCTGTCCTCTCCACCCCACCCCTCCTCTCCACCTGTCTGGAGCTGCCTCCACCCCACCTCTCTCCTCCTGTCCTGTCCTCTCCACCTCTCTCCTCCTGTCCTGTCCTCTCCACCCCCCCTCTCTCCTCCCGTCCTGGAGCTGCCTCCTCTCCACCTCTCTCCTCCTGTCCTGTCCTCTCCACCCCACCCCTCCTCTCCACCCGTTTAACTGGAGCTGCCTCCACCCCACCTCTCTCCTCCTGTCCTGTCCTCTCCACCCCTCCCCTCCTCTCCACCCGTTTAACTGGAGCTTCCTCCACCCCACCCCTCCTCTCCACCCGTTTAACTGGAGCTGCCTCCACCCCAATGGTCATGTATTTATTCACCACTGCTACAGTTGTTATTATGTATACAGTGCTATTTCTATTGTTTTTAATACCATTGTACTTATTTTATTTCACTAGTCCTGCATGTCAAAGCTCAGAAGTCCTAAGATGTTCACTGTACCCTGCAACCACACCTGCAGCCTGGTACCTGTCACTGTTAAACACTCTGAATGTCAATCTAAACACGGACCAGACGATATCAATAATGCCAATGCGTGATCAGTGTTTAGATTTAGGTTGAGGCTGTCCTCATCATTTATAAACCTCAGAGTTTCTCTCTGGATGAGTCCCAAACAGTGCGTTACTTTTGACCAGGGCGCAGAGAAATGTAGAATGCAGACAACACTCTACTGCAGCAAAGACTGGTGGTATATAAGGAGCAGGAGAAGACAACATATTAGTTAACAGTAGTGGATTAGAGACATATAGAATACATATTAGTCTAACAGTAGTGGATTAGAGACATATAGAATACATAGTAGTCTAACAGTAGTGGATTAGAGACATATAGAATACATATTAGTCTAACAGTAGTGGATTAGAGACATATAGAATACATATTAGTCTAACAGTGGTGGATTAGAGACATATAGAATACATATTAGTCTAACAGTGGTGGATTAGAGACATATAGAATACATATTAGTCTAACAGTGGTGGATTAGAGACATATAGAATACATAGTAGTCTAACAGTAGTGGATTAGAGACATATATAATACATATAGAATACATAGTGTTAACAGTGGTGGATTAGAGACATATAGAATACATATTAGTCTAACAGTAGTGGATTAGAGACATATGGAATACATATTAGTCTAACAGTAGTGGATTAGAGACATATAGAATACATAGTAGTTAACAGTGGTGGATTAGAGACATATAGAATACATATTAGTTAACAGTAGTGGATTAGAGACATATGGAATACATATTAGTCTAACAGTAGTGGATTAGAGACATATGGAATACATATTAGTCTAACAGTAGTGGATTAGAGACATATGGAATACATATTAGTCTAACAGTAGTGGATTAGAGACATATGGAATACATATTAGTCTAACAGTAGTGGATTAGAGACATATAGAATACATATTAGTCTAACAGTAGTGGATTAGAGACATATGGAATACATATTAGTCTAACAGTAGTGGATTAGAGACATATAGAATACATAGTAGTTAACAGTGGTGGATTAGAGACATATAGAATACATATTAGTTAACAGTAGTCATTAGAGATAGAGACATATAGAATACATAGTAGTTAACAGTAGTGGATTAGAGACATATGGAATACATATTAGTCTAACAGTAGTGGATTAGAGACATATAGAATACATAGTAGTTAACAGTGGTGGATTAGAGACATATAGAATACATATTAGTCTAACAGTGGTGGATTAGAGACATATAGAATACATATTAGTCTAACAGTAGTGGATTAGAGACATATAGAATACATAGTAGTTAACAGTAGTGGATTAGAGACATATAGAATACATAGTAGTTAACAGTAGTGGATTAGAGACATATAGAATACATATTAGTCTAACAGTAGTGGATTAGAGACATATAGAATACATAGTAGTTAACAGTAGTGGATTAGAGACATATAGAATACATAGTAGTTAACAGTAGTGGATTAGAGACATATAGAATACATATAGTTAACAGTAGTGGATTAGAGACATATAGAATACATAGTAGTTAACAGTAGTGGATTAGAGACATAGTTAACAGTAGTGGATTAGAGACATGAATACATATTAGTCTAACAGTAGTGGATTAGAGACATATAGAATACATAGTAGTTAACAGTAGTGGATTAGAGACATATGGAATACATATTAGTCTAACAGTAGTGGATTAGAGACATATAGAATACATATTAGTCTAACAGTAGTGGATTAGAGACATATAGAATACATATTAGTCTAACAGTAGTGGATTAGAGACATATAGAATACATATTAGTCTAACAGTAGTGGATTAGAGACATATAGAATACATATTAGTCTAACAGTAGTGGATTAGAGACATATAGAATACATATTAGTCTAACAGTAGTGGATTAGAGACATATAGAATACATATTAGTCTAACAGTAGTGGATTAGAGACATATAGAATACATATTAGTCTAACAGTAGTGGATTAGAGACATATAGAATACATATTAGTCTAACAGTAGTGGATTAGAGACATATAGAATACATAGTAGTTAACAGTGGTGGATTAGAGACATATAGAATACATATTAGTCTAACAGTAGTGGATTAGAGACATATAGAATACATATTAGTCTAACAGTAGTGGATTAGAGACATATAGAATACATAGTAGTTAACAGTAGTGGATTAGAGACATATAGAATACATATTAGTTAACAGTAGTGGATTAGAGACATATAGAATACATATTAGTCTAACAGTAGTGGATTAGAGACATATAGAATACATATTAGTCTAACAGTAGTGGATTAGAGACATATAGAATACATATTAGTCTAACAGTAGTGGATTAGAGACATATAGAATACATATTAGTCTAACAGTAGTGGATTAGAGACATATAGAATACATATTAGTCTAACAGTAGTGGATTAGAGACATATAGAATACATATTAGTCTAACAGTAGTGGATTA
Organism: Oncorhynchus tshawytscha; assembly: GCF_018296145.1. Lineage (NCBI taxonomy): Eukaryota > Metazoa > Chordata > Actinopteri > Salmoniformes > Salmonidae > Oncorhynchus > Oncorhynchus tshawytscha. The sequence continues at coordinate 58,513,102 of NC_056431.1, forward strand.
GAGACATATAGAATACATAGTAGTTAACAGTAGTGGATTAGAGACATATAGAATACATATTAGTCTAACAGTAGTGGATTAGAGACATATAGAATACATAGTAGTTAACAGTAGTTAACAGTAGTGGATTAGAGACATATAGAAAACATATTAGTCTAACAGTAGTGGATTAGAGACATAGAATACATATTAGTCTAACAGTAGTGGATTAGAGACATATAGAATACATATTAGTCTAACAGTGGTGGATTAGAGACATATGGAATACATATTAGTCTAACAGTAGTGGATTACAGACATATAGAATACATAGTAGTTAACAGTAGTGGATTAGAGACATATAGAATACATAGTAGTCTAACAGTAGTGGATTAGAGACATATAGAATACATATTAGTCTAACAGTAGTGGATTAGAGACATAGAAAACATATTAGTCTAACAGTAGTGGATTAGAGACATATAGAATACATAGTAGTCTAACAGTAGTGGATTAGAGACATATAGAATACATATTAGTCTAACAGTAGTGGATTAGAGACATATAGAATACATATTAGTCTAACAGTGGTGGATTAGAGACATATAGAATACATATTAGTCTAACAGTGGTGGATTAGAGACATATAGAATACATATTAGTCTAACAGTGGTGGATTAGAGACATATAGAATACATAGTAGTCTAACAGTAGTGGATTAGAGACATATATAATACATATTAGTCTAACAGTAGTGGATTAGAGACATATAGAATACATAGTAGTTAACAGTGGTGGATTAGAGACATATAGAATACATAGTAGTCTAACAGTAGTGGATTAGAGACATATAGAATACATAGTAGTCTAACAGTGGTGGATTAGAGACATATAGAATACATATTAGTTAACAGTAGTGGATTAGGGACATATAGAATACATATTAGTCTAACAGTAGTGGATTAGAGACATATAGAATACATAGTAGTTAACAGTAGTGGATTAGAGACATATAGAATACATATTAGTCTAACAGTAGTGGATTAGAGACATATAGAATACATATTAGTCTAACAGTAGTGGATTAGAGACATATGGAATACATATTAGTCTAACAGTAGTGGATTAGAGACATATAGAATACATAGTAGTCTAACAGTAGTGGATTAGAGACATATAGAATACATATTAGTCTAACAGTAGTGGATTAGAGACATATAGAATACATATTAGTCTAACAGTAGTGGATTAGAGACATATAGAATACATATTAGTTAACAGTAGTGGATTAGAGACATATAGAATACATATTAGTCTAACAGTAGTGGATTAGAGACATATAGAATACATATTAGTCTAACAGTAGTGGATTAGAGACATATAGAATACATATTAGTTAACAGTAGTGGATTAGAGACATATAGAATACATAGTAGTCTAACAGTAGTGGATTAGAGACATATAGAATACATATTAGTTAACAGTAGTGGATTAGAGACATATAGAATACATATTAGTCTAACAGTAGTGGATTAGAGACATATAGAATACATAGTAGTTAACAGTGGTGGATTAGAGACATATAGAATACATATTAGTCTAACAGTAGTGGATTAGAGACATATGGAATACATATTAGTCTAACAGTAGTGGATTAGAGACATATAGAATACATATTAGTTAACAGTGGTGGATTAGAGACATATAGAATACATATTAGTCTAACAGTAGTGGATTAGAGACATATGAATACATATTAGTCTAACAGTAGTGGATTAGAGACATAGAAAACATATTAGTCTAACAGTAGTGGATTAGAGACATATAGAATACATATTAGTCTAACAGTGGTGGATTAGAGACATATAGAATACATATTAGTCTAACAGTAGTGGATTACAGACATATAGAATACATATTAGTTAACAGTAGTGGATTAGAGACATATAGAATACATATTAGTCTAACAGTAGTGGATTAGAGACATATAGAATACATATTAGTCTAACAGTAGTGGATTAGAGACATATAGAATACATATTAGTCTAACAGTAGTGGATTAGAGACATATAGAATACATATTAGTCTAACAGTAGTGGATTAGAGACATATAGAATACATATTAGTCTAACAGTAGTGGATTAGAGACATATAGAATACATATTAGTCTAACAGTGGTGGATTAGAGACATATAGAATACATATTAGTTAACAGTAGTGGATTAGAGACATATAGAATACATATTAGTCTAACAGTAGTGGATTAGAGACATATAGAATACATATTAGTTAACAGTAGTGGATTAGAGACATATAGAATACATATTAGTCTAACAGTAGTGGATTAGAGACATATAGAATACATATTAGTCTAACAGTAGTGGATTAGAGACATATAGAATACATATTAGTCTAACAGTAGTGGATTAGAGACATATAGAATACATATTAGTCTAACAGTAGTGGATTAGAGACATATAGAATACATATTAGTTAACAGTGGTGGATTAGAGACATATAGAATACATATTAGTTAACAGTAGTGGATTAGAGACATATAGAATACATATTAGTTAACAGTAGTGGATTAGAGACATATAGAATACATATTAGTTAACAGTAGTGGATTAGAGACATATAGAATACATATTAGTTAACAGTAGTGGATTAGAGACATATAGAATACATATTAGTCTAACAGTGGTGGATTAGAGACATATAGAATACATAGTAGTCTAACAGTAGTGGATTAGAGACATATAGAATACATAGTAGTTAACAGTAGTGGATTAGAGACATATAGAATACATAGTAGTTAACAGTAGTGGATTAGAGACATATAGAATACATATTAGTCTAACAGTAGTGGATTAGAGACATATAGAATACATAGTAGTTAACAGTAGTGGATTAGAGACATATAGAATACATAGTAGTCTAACAGTGGTGGATTAGAGACATATAGAATACATAGTAGTTAACAGTAGTGGATTAGAGACATATAGAATACATATTAGTCTAACAGTAGTGGATTAGAGACATATAGAATACATAGTAGTCTAACAGTAGTGGATTAGAGACATATAGAATACATAGTAGTCTAACAGTAGTGGATTAGAGACATATAGAATACATATTAGTCTAACAGTAGTGGATTAGAGACATATGGAATACATATTAGTTAACAGTAGTGGATTAGAGACATATAGAATACATAGTAGTCTAACAGTGGTGGATTAGAGACATATAGAATACATATTAGTCTAACAGTAGTGGATTAGAGACATATAGAATACATATTAGTCTAACAGTAGTGGATTAGAGACATATAGAATACATAGTAGTTAACAGTAGTGGATTAGAGACATAGAATACATATTAGTCTAACAGTAGTGGATTAGAGACATATAGAATACATATTAGTCTAACAGTAGTGGAATAGAGACCTATAGAAAACATATTAGTTAACAGTAGTGGATTAGAGACATATAGAATACATATTAGTCTAACAGTAGTGGATTAGAGACATATGGAATACATATTAGTCTAACAGTAGTGGATTAAGAGACATATAGAATACATATTAGTCTAACAGTAGTGGATTAGAGACATATAGAATACATATTATTCTAACAGTAGTGGATTAGAGACATATAGAATACATATTAGTCTAACAGTAGTGGATTAGAGACATATAGAATACATATTAGTCTAACAGTAGTGGATTAGAGACATATAGAATACATATTAGTCTAACAGTAGTGGATTAGAGACATATAGAATACATATTAGTCTAACAGTAGTGGATTAGAGACATATAGAATACATATAGTTAACAGTAGTGGATTAGAGACATATAGAATACATATTAGTTAACAGTAGTGGATTAGAGACATATAGAATACATATTAGTCTAACAGTAGTGGATTAGAGACATATGGAATACATATTAGTCTAACAGTAGTGGATTAGAGACATATAGAATACATAGTAGTTAACAGTAGTGGATTAGAGACATATAGAATACATATTAGTCTAACAGTAGTGGATTAGAGACATATGAATACATATTAGTCTAACAGTAGTGGATTACAGACATATAGAATACATATTAGTTAACAGTGGTGGATTAGAGACATATAGAATACATATTAGTCTAACAGTAGTGGATTAGAGACATATGGAATACATATTAGTCTAACAGTAGTGGATTAGAGACATATAGAATACATAGTAGTCTAACAGTAGTGGATTAGAGACATATAGAATACATATTAGTCTAACAGTGGTGGATTAGAGACATATAGAATACATATTAGTCTAACAGTAGTGGATTAGAGAGAATACATATAGAGTGGATTAGAGACATATAGAATACATATTAGTCTAACAGTAGTGGATTAGAGACATATAGAATACATATTAGTCTAACAGTAGTGGATTAGAGACATATAGAATACATATTAGTCTAACAGTAGTGGATTAGAGACATATAGAATACATAGTAGTTAACAGTAGAGGATTAGAGACATATAGAATACATATTAGTCTAACAGTAGTGGATTAGAGACATATAGAATACATATTAGTCTAACAGTAGTGGATTAGAGACATATAGAATACATATTAGTCTAACAGTGGTGGATTAGAGACATATAGAATACATATTAGTCTAACAGTAGTGGATTAGAGACATATGGAATACATATTAGTCTAACAGTAGTGGATTAGAGACATATAGAATACATATTAGTCTAACAGTAGTGGATTAGAGACATATAGAATACATAGTAGTCTAACAGTAGTGGATTAGAGACATATAGAATACATATTAGTCTAACAGTAGTGGATTAGAGACATATAGAATACATATTAGTCTAATAACAGTAGTGGATTAGAGACATATGGAATACATATTAGTCTAACAGTAGTGGATTAGAGACATATAGAATACATAGTAGTTAACAGTAGTGGATTAGAGACATATAGAATACATATTAGTCTAACAGTAGTGGATTAGAGACATATAGAATACATATAGTTAACAGTAGTGGATTAGAGACATATAGAATACATATTAGTCTAACAGTAGTGGATTAGAGACATATAGAATACATATAAGTCTAACGGTAGTGGATTAGAGACATATAGAATACATATTAGTCTAACAGTGGTGGATTAGAGACATATGGAATACATAGTAGTCTAACAGTAGTGGATTACAGACATATAGAATACATAGTAGTTAACAGTAGTGGATTAGAGACATAGAAAACATAGTAGTCTAACAGTAGTGGATTAGAGACATAGAATACATATTAGTCTAACAGTAGTGGATTAGAGACATATAGAATACATATTAGTCTAACAGTGGTGGATTAGAGACATATGGAATACATAGAATACAGTCTAACAGTAGTGGATTAGAGACATAGAATACATATTAGTCTAACAGTAGTGGATTAGAGACATATAGAATACATAGTAGTTAACAGTAGTGGATTAGAGACATATAGAATACATATTAGTCTAACAGTAGTGGATTAGAGACATATAGAATACATAGTAGTTAACAGTAGAGGATTAGAGACATATAGAATACATATTAGTCTAACAGTAGTGGATTAGAGACATATAGAATACATATTAGTCTAACAGTAGTGGATTAGAGACATATAGAATACATATTAGTCTAACAGTAGTGGATTAGAGACATATAGAATACATATTAGTCTAACAGTAGTGGATTAGAGACATATAGAATACATATTAGTCTAACAGTAGTGGATTAGAGACATATAGAATACATATTAGTCTAACAGTAGTGGATTAGAGACATATAGAATACATATTAGTCTAACAGTAGTGGATTAGAGACATATAGAATACATATTAGTCTAACAGTAGTGGATTAGAGACATAGAATACATATTAGTTAACAGTAGTGGATTAGAGACATATAGAATACATATTAGTCTAACAGTAGTGGATTAGAGACATATAGAATACATATTAGTCTAACAGTAGTGGATTAGAGACATATAGAATACATATTAGTCTAACAGTAGTGGATTAGAGACATATAGAATACATATTAGTTAACAGTGGTGGATTAGAGACATATAGAATACATAGTAGTCTAACAGTAGTGGATTAGAGACATATAGAATACATATTAGTTAACAGTAGTGGATTAGAGACATATAGAATACATAGTAGTCTAACAGTAGTGGATTAGAGACATATAGAATACATATTAGTTAACAGTAGTGGATTAGAGACATATAGAATACATATTAGTCTAACAGTAGTGGATTAGAGACATATAGAATACATATTAGTTAACAGTAGTGGATTAGAGACATATAGAATACATATTAGTCTAACAGTAGTGGATTAGAGACATATAGAATACATATTAGTCTAACAGTAGTGGATTAGAGACATAGAATACATATTAGTTAACAGTAGTGGATTAGAGACATATAGAATACACAGTAGTCTAACAGTAGTGGATTAGAGACATATAGAATACATATTAGTCTAACAGTAGTGGATTAGAGACATATAGAATACATAACAGTAGTCTAACAGTAGTGGATTAGAGTAGTGGATTAGAGACATATAGAATACATAGTAGTTAACAGTAGTGGATTAGAGACATATAGAATACATAGTAGTCTAACAGTAGTGGATTAGAGACATATAGAATACATATTAGTCTAACAGTAGTGGATTAGAGACATATAGAATACATAGTAGTTAACAGTAGTGGATTAGAGACATATAGAATACATATTAGTCTAACAGTAGTGGATTACATATTAGAACATATGGATTAGAGACATATAGAATACATATTAGTCTAACAGTAGTGGATTAGAGACATATAGAATACATATTAGTCTAACAGTAGTGGATTAGAGACATATAGAATACATAGTAGTCTAACAGTAGTGGATTAGAGACATATAGAATACATAGTAGTCTAACAGTAGTGGATTAGAGACATATAGAATACATATTAGTTAACAGTAGTGGATTAGAGACATATAGAATACATATTAGTCTAACAGTAGTGGATTAGAGACATATAGAATACATAGTAGTTAACAGTAGTGGATTAGAGACATATAGAATACATATTAGTCTAACAGTAGTGGATTAGAGACATATAGAATACATAGTAGTTAACAGTAGTGGATTAGAGACATATAGAATACATAGTAGTCTAACAGTAGTGGATTAGAATACATATTACATAGAGAATACATATAGTCTAACAGTAGTGGATTAGAGACATATAGAATACATATTAGTCTAACAGTAGTGGATTAGAGACATATAGAATACATAGTAGTCTAACAGTAGTGGATTAGAGACATATAGAATACATAGTAGTTAACAGTAGTGGATTAGAGACATATAGAATACATAGTAGTTAACAGTAGTGGATTAGAGACATATAGAATACATAGTAGTCTAACAGTAGTGGATTAGAGACATATAGAATACATAGTAGTCTAACAGTAGTGGATTAGAGACATATAGAATACATATTAGTCTAACAGTAGTGGATTAGAGACATATAGAATACATAGTAGTCTAACAGTAGTGGATTAGAGACATATAGAATACATAGTAGTCTAACAGTAGTGGATTAGAATACATATTAGTTAACAGTAGTGGATTAGATATAGAATACATATTAGTCTAACAGTAGTGGATTAGAGACATATAGAATACATATTAGTCTAACAGTAGTGGATTAGAGACATATAGAATACATATAGTCTAACAGTAGTGGATTAGAGACATATAGAATACATATTAGTCTAACAGTAGTGGATTAGAGACATATAGAATACATATTAGTCTAACAGTAGTGGATTAGAGACATATAGAATACATATTAGTCTAACAGTAGTGATTAGAGACATATAGAATACATATTAGTCTAACAGTAGTGGATTAGAGACATATAGAATACATATTAGTCTAACAGTAGTGGATTAGAGACATATAGAATACATATTAGTCTAACAGTAGTGGATTAGAGACATATAGAATACATAGTAGTTAACAGTAGTGGATTGGATTAGAGACATATAGAATACATAGTAGTCTAACAGTAGTGGATTAGAGACATATAGAATACATATTAGTCTAACAGTAGTGGATTAGAGACATATAGAATACATAGTAGTCTAACAGTAGTGGATTAGAGACATATAGAATACATATTAGTCTAACAGTAGTGGATTAGAGACATATAGAATACATAGTAGTCTAACAGTAGTGGATTAGAGACATATAGAATACATAGTAGTTAACAGTAGTGGATTAGAGACATATAGAATACATATTAGTCTAACAGTAGTGGATTAGAGACATATAGAATACATAGTAGTCTAACAGTAGTGGATTAGAGACATATAGAATACATAGTAGTCTAACAGTAGTGGATTAGAGACATATAGAATACATATTAGTCTAACAGTAGTGGATTAGAGACATATAGAATACATAGTAGTCTAACAGTAGTGGATTAGAGACATATAGAATACATAGTAGTTAACAGTAGTGGATTAGAGACATATAGAATACATAGTAGTTAACAGTAGTGGATTAGAGACATATAGAATACATAGTAGTCTAACAGTAGTGGATTAGAGACATATAGAATACATATTAGTCTAACAGTAGTGGATTAGAGACATATAGAATACATAGTAGTCTAACAGTAGTGGATTAGAGACATATAGAATACATATTAGTCTAACAGTAGTGGATTAGAGACATATAGAATACATATTAGTCTAACAGTAGTGGATTAGAGACATATAGAATACATAGTAGTCTAACAGTAGTGGATTAGAGACATATAGAATACATAGTAGTTAACAGTAGTGGATTAGAGACATATAGAATACATATTAGTCTAACAGTAGTGAATACATAGATTAGAGACATATAGAATATTAGAGACATATAGAATAGTAGTTAACAGTAGTGGATTAGAGACATATAGAATACATAGAGTTAACAGTAGTGGATAGACATATAGAATACATATTAGTCTAACAGTAGTGGATTAGAGACATATGAATACATATTAGTCTAACAGTAGTGGATTAGAGACATATAGAATACATAGTAGTTAACAGTGGTGGATTAGAGACATATAGAATACATATTAGTCTAACAGTAGTGGATTAGAGACATATAGAATACATATTAGTCTAACAGTAGTGGATTAGAGACATATAGAATACATATTAGTCTAACAGTAGTGGATTACAGACATATAGAATACATAGTAGTTAACAGTAGTGGATTAGAGACATATAGAATACATATTAGTCTAACAGTAGTGGATTAGAGACATATAGAATACATATTAGTCTAACAGTAGTGGATTACAGACATATAGAATACATAGTAGTTAACAGTAGTGGATTAGAGACATATGGAATACATATTAGTCTAACAGTAGTGGATTAGAGACATATAGAATACATATTAGTCTAACAGTAGTGGATTAGAGACATATAGAATACATATTAGTTAACAGTAGTGGATTAGAGACATATAGAATACATATTAGTCTAACAGTAGTGGATTAGAGACATATAGAATACATATTAGTCTAACAGTAGTGGATTAGAGACATATAGAATACATATTAGTCTAACAGTAGTGGATTAGAGACATATAGAATACATATTAGTCTAACAGTGGTGGATTAGAGACATATAGAATACATATTAGTCTAACAGTAGTGGATTACAGACATATAGAATACATAGTAGTTAACAGTAGTGGATTAGAGACATATGGAATACATATTAGTCTAACAGTAGTGGATTAGAGACATATAGAATACATATTAGTCTAACAGTAGTGGATTAGAGACATATAGAATACATATTAGTTAACAGTGGATTAGGATTAGAGAACATATAGAATACATATTAGTCTAACAGTAGTGGATTAGAGACATATGGAATACATATTAGTCTAACAGTAGTGGATTAGAGACATATAGAATACATAGTAGTTAACAGTAGTGGATTAGAGACATATAGAATACATATTAGTCTAGTTAACAGTGTGGATTAGAGACATATAGAATACATATTAGTCTAACAGTAGTGGATTAGAGACATATAGAATACATATTAGTTAACAGTAGTGGATTAGAGACATATAGAATACATATTAGTCTAACAGTAGTGGATTAGAGACATATAGAATACATATTAGTCTAACAGTAGTGGATTAGAGTGGATTAGTCTAGACATATAGAATACATAGTAGTCTAACAGTAGTGGATTAGAGACATATAGAATACATAGTTAACAGTAGTGGATTAGAGACATATAAATACATAGTAGTAACAGTGGATTAGAGACATATAGAATACATATTAGTTAACAGTAGTGGATTAGAGACATATAGAATACATATTAGTCTAACAGTAGTGGATTAGAGACATATAGAATACATAGTAGTTAACAGTAGTGGATTAGAGACATATAGAATACATATTAGTCTAACAGTAGTGGATTAGAGACATATAGAATACATAGTAGTCTAACAGTAGTGGATTAGAGACATATAGAATACATATTAGTCTAACAGTAGTGGATTAGAGACATATAGAATACATAGTAGTCTAACAGTAGTGGATTAGAGACATATAGAATACATAGTAGTTAACAGTAGTGGATTAGAGACATATAGAATACATAGTAGTTAACAGTAATTAGAGACATAGAATACATATTAGTCTAACAGTAGGATTTAGAGACATATAGAATACATATTAGTCTAACAGTAGTGGATTAGAGACATATAGAATACATATTAGTCTAACAGTAGTGGATTAGAGACATATAGAATACATATTAGTAACAGTAGTGGATTAGAGACATATAGAATACATATTAGTTAACAGTAACAGTGGATTAGAGACATATAGAATACATATTAGTCTAACAGTAGTGGATTAGAGACATATGAATACATATTAGTCTAACAGTAGTGGATTAGAGACATATAGAATACATAGTAGTTAACAGTGTGGATTAGAGACATATAGAATACATATTAGTCTAACAGTAGTGGATTAGAGACATATAGAATACATATTAGTCTAACAGTAGTGGATTAGAGACATATTAGAATACATATTAGTCTAACAGTAGTGGATTAGAGACATATAGAATACATAGTAGTCTAACAGTAGTGGATTAGAGACATATAATAGTCTAACAGTAGTGGATGGATTAGAGACATATAGAATACATATTAGTCTAACAGTAGTGGATTAGAGACATATGGAATACATATTAGTCTAACAGTAGTGGATTAGAGACATATAGAATACATAGTAGTTAACAGTGGTGGATTAGAGACATATAGAATACATATTAGTCTAACAGTAGTGGATTAGAGACATATGGAATACATATTAGTCTAACAGTAGTGGAGACATTAGAATACATAGTAGTTAACAGTAGTGGATTAGAGACATATAGAATACATAGTTAGTTAACAGTAGTGGATTAGAGACATATAGAATACATAGTAGTCTAACAGTAGTGGATTAGAGACATATAGAATACATATTAGTCTAACAGTAGTGGATTAGAGACATATAGAATACATATTAGTCTAACAGTAGTGGATTAGAGACATATAGAATACATATTAGTCTAACAGTAACAGTGTGGATTAGAGACATATAGAATACATATTAGTTAACAGTAGTGGATTAGAGACATATAGAATACATATTAGTCTAACAGTAGTGGATTAGAGACATATAGAATACATATTAGTCTAACAGTAGTGGATTAGAGACATATAGAATACATATTAGTCTAACAGTAGTGGATTAGAGACATATAGAATACATAGTAGTTAACAGTAGTGGATTAGAGACATAGAATACATAGAGTCTACATATTAGTCTAACAGTAACAGTAGTGGATTAGAGACATATAGAATACATAGTAGTCTAACAGTAGTGGATTAGAGACATATAGAATACATATTAGTCTAACAGTAGTGGATTAGATACATAGAAAACATATTAGTCTAACAGTAGTGGATTAGAGACATATAGAATACATAGTAGTCTAACAGTAGTGGATTAGAGACATATAGAATACATATTAGTCTAACAGTAGTGGATTAGAGACATATAGAATACATATTAGTCTAACAGTAGTGGATTAGAGACATATAGAATACATAGTAGTCTAACAGTAGTGGATTAGAGACATATAGAATACATATTAGTTAACAGTAGTGGATTAGAGACATATAGAATACATATTAGTCTAACAGTAGTGGATTAGAGACATATAGAATACATATTAGTCTAACAGTAGTGGATTAGAGACATATAGAATACATAGTAGTCTAACAGTAGTGGATTAGAGACATATAGAATACATATTAGTCTAACAGTAGTGGATTAGAGACATATAGAATACATAGTAGTCTAACAGAATTACATATTAGACATATAGAATACATATAGTCTAACAGTAGAGACATAGTGGA
>NC_056431.1:58525756-58555756 GCF_018296145.1 Oncorhynchus tshawytscha
CATACTGTACAATACTGTGAGGGTTCTAGTTCTCATCAACATGTATAGTATAATCACTCATACTGTACAATACTGTGAGGGTTCTAGTTCTCATCAACATGTCTAGTATAATCACTCATACTGTACAATACTGTGAGGGTTCTAGTTCTCATCAACATGTCTAGTATAATCACTCATACTGTACAATACTGTGAGGGTTCTAGTTCTCATCAACATGTATAGTATAATCACTCATACTGTACAGTACTGTGAGGGTTCTAGTTCTCATCAACATGTCTAGTATAATCACTCATACTGTACAGTACTGTGAGGGTTCTAGTTCTCATCAACATGTATAGTATAATCAATCATACTGTACAGTACTGTGAGGGTTCTAGTTCTCATCAACATGTATAGTATAATCACTCATACTGTACAGTACTGTGAGGGTTCTAGTTCTCATCAACATGTATAGTATAATCACTCATACTGTACAGTACTGTGAGGGTTCTAGTTCTCATCAACATGTATAGTATAATCACTCATACTGTACAATACTGTGAGGGTTCTAGTTCTCATCAACATGTATAGTATAATCACTCATACTGTACAGTACTGTGAGGGTTCTAGTTCTCATCAACATGTATATTATAATCACTCATACTGTACAGTACTGTGAGGGGTCTAGTTCTCATCAACATGTATAGTATAATCACTCATACTGTACAGTACTGTGAGGGTTCTAGTTCTCATCAACATGTATAGTATAATCACTCATACTGTACAATACTGTGAGGGTTCTAGTTCTCATCAACATGTATAGTATAATCACTCATACTGTACAATACTGTGAGGGTTCTAGTTCTCATCAACATGTATAGTATAATCACTCATACTGTACAGTACTGAGAGGGTTCTAGTTCTCATCAACATGTCTAGTATAATCACTCATACTGTACAATACTGTGAGGGTTCTAGTTCTCATCAACATGTATAGTATAATCACTCATACTGTACAATACTGTGAGGGTTCTAGTTCTCATCAACATGTATAGTATAATCACTCATACTGTACAATACTGTGAGGGTTCTAGTTCTCATCAACATGTATAGTATAATCACTCATACTGTACAATACTGTGAGGGTTCTAGTTCTCATCAACATGTCTAGTATAATCACTCATACTGTACAATACTGTGAGGGTTCTAGTTCTCATCAACATGTATAGTATAATCACTCATACTGTACAATACTGTGAGGGTTCTAGTTCTCATCAACATGTATAGTATAATCACTCATACTGTACAATACTGTGAGGGTTCTAGTTCTCATCAACATGTATAGTATAATCACTCATACTGTACAATACTGTGAGGGTTCTAGTTCTCATCAACATGTATAGTATAATCACTCATACTGTACAATACTGTGAGGGTTCTAGTTCTCATCAACATGTATAGTATAATCACTCATACTGTACAATACTGTGAGGGTTCTAGTTCTCATCAACATGTATAGTATAATCACTCATACTGTACAATACTGTGAGGGTTCTAGTTCTCATCAACATGTATAGTATAATCACTCATACTGTACAATACTGTGAGGGTTCTAGTTCTCATCAACATGTATAGTAGAATCACTCATACTGTACAATACTGTGAGGGTTCTAGTTCTCATCAACATGTCTAGTATAATCACTCATACTGTACAGTACTGTGAGGGTTCTAGTTCTCATCAACATGTATAGTATAATCACTCATACTGTACAATACTGTGAGGGTTCTAGTTCTCATCAACATGTATAGTATAATCACTCATACTGTACAGTACTGTGAGGGTTCTAGTTCTCATCAACATGTATAGTATAATCACTCATACTGTACAGTACTGTGAGGGTTCTAGTTCTCATCAACATGTATAGTATAATCACTCATACTGTACAGTACTGTGAGGGTTCTAGTTCTGATCAACATGTATAGTATAATCACTCATACTGTACAGTACTGTGAGGGTTCTAGTTCTCATCAACATGTATAGTATAATCACTCATACTGTACAGTACTGTGAGGGTTCTAGTTCTCATCAACATGTATAGTATAATCAATCATACTGTACAGTACTGTGAGGGTTCTAGTTCTGATCAACATGTATAGTATAATCACTCATACTGTACAGTACTGTGAGGGTTCTAGTTCTCATCAACATGTATAGTATAATCACTCATACTGTACAGTACTGTGAGGGTTCTAGTTCTCATCAACATGTATAGTATAATCACTCATACTGTACAGTACTGTGAGGGTTCTAGTTCTCATCAACATGTATAGTATAATCACTCATACTGTACAGTACTGTGAGGGTTCTAGTTCTCATCAACATGTATAGTATAATCACTCATACTGTACAGTACTGTGAGGGTTCTAGTTCTCATCAACATGTATAGTATAATCACTCATACTGTACAGTACTGTGAGGGTTCTAGTTCTCCCTCTCTCCTGCATTTGGCCACAAGTTCTCATCATCACATCTTATTTCTTCTCTGGCGATGCATCTTGGAAAGTATCTCCTGGAATGTCTAATCCAACCCTGGCAGTCTTCAGGAGAAGTGTCTCCACACCCTGGCAGTCTTCAGGAGAAGTGTCTCCACACCCTGGCAGTCTTCAGGAGAAGTGTCTCCACACCCTGGCAGTCTTCAGGAGAAGTGTCTCCACACCCTGGCAGTCTTCAGGAGAAGTGTCTCCACACCCTGTCAGTCTTCAGGAGAAGTGTCTCCACACCCTGGCAGTCTTCAGGAGAAGTGTCTCCACACCCTGGCAGTCTTCAGGAGAAGTGTCTCCACACCCTGGCAGTCTTTAGGAGAAGTGTCTCCACACCCTGGCAGTCTTCAGGAGAAGTGTCTCCACACCCTGGCAGTCTTCAGGAGAAGTGTCTCCACACCCTGGCAGTCTTCAGGAGAAGTGTCTCCACACCCTGTCAGTCTTCAGGAGAAGTGTCTCCACACCCTGGCAGTCTTCAGGAGAAGTGTCTCCACACCCTGTCAGTCTTCAGGAGAAGTGTCTCCACACCCTGGCAGTCTTTAGGAGAAGTGTCTCCACACCCTGGCAGTCTTCAGGAGAAGTGTCTCCACACCCTGGCAGTCTTTAGGAGAAGGGTCTCCACACCCTGGCAGTCTTCAGGAGAAGTGTCCCCACACCCTGGCAGTCTTCAGGAGAAGTGTCTCCACACCCTGGCAGTCTTCAGGAGAAGTGTCTCCACACCCTGGCAGTCTTCAGGAGAAGTGTCTCCACACCCTGGCAGTCTTCAGGAGAAGTGTCTCCACACCCTGGCAGTCTTCAGGAGAAGTGTCTCCACACCCTGGCAGTCTTCAGGAGAAGTGTCTCCACACCCTGTCAGTCTTCAGGAGAAGTGTCTCCACACCCTGGCAGCCTTCAGGAGAAGTGTCTCCACACCCTGGCAGTCTTCAGGAGAAGTGTCTCCACACCCTGGCAGTCTTCAGGAGAAGTGTCTCCACACCCTGGCAGTCTTTAGGAGAAGTGTCTCCACACCCTGGCAGTCTTCAGGAGAAGTGTCTCCACACCCTGGCAGTCTTCAGGAGAAGTGTCTCCACACCCTGGCAGTCTTCAGGAGAAGTGTCTCCACACCCTGTCAGTCTTCAGGAGAAGTGTCTCCACACCCTGGCAGTCTTCAGGAGAAGTGTCTCCACACCCTGTCAGTCTTCAGGAGAAGTGTCTCCACACCCTGGCAGTCTTTAGGAGAAGTGTCTCCACACCCTGGCAGTCTTCAGGAGAAGTGTCTCCACACCCTGGCAGTCTTCAGGAGAAGGGTCTCCACACCCTGGCAGTCTTCAGGAGAAGTGTCCCCACACCCTGGCAGTCTTCAGGAGAAGTGTCTCCACACCCTGGCAGTCTTCAGGAGAAGTGTCTCCACACCCTGGCAGTCTTCAGGAGAAGTGTCTCCACACCCTGGCAGTCTTCAGGAGAAGTGTCTCCACACCCTGGCAGTCTTCAGGAGAAGTGTCTCCACACCCTGTCAGTCTTCAGGAGAAGTGTCTCCACACCCTGGCAGTCTTCAGGAGAAGTGTCTCCACACCCTGGCAGTCTTCAGGAGAAGTGTCTCCACACCCTGGCAGTCTTCAGGAGAAGTGTCTCCACACCCTGGCAGTCTTTAGGAGAAGTGTCTCCACACCCTGGCAGTCTTCAGGAGAAGTGTCTCCACACCCTGGCAGTCTTCAGGAGAAGTGTCTCCACACCCTGGCAGTCTTCAGGAGAAGTGTCTCCACACCCTGTCAGTCTTCAGGAGAAGTGTCTCCACACCCTGGCAGTCTTCAGGAGAAGTGTCTCCACACCCTGTCAGTCTTCAGGAGAAGTGTCTCCACACCCTGGCAGTCTATAGGAGAAGTGTCTCCACACCCTGGCAGTCTTCAGGAGAAGTGTCTCCACACCCTGGCAGTCTTTAGGAGAAGGGTCTCCACACCCTGGCAGTCTTCAGGAGAAGTGTCCCCACACCCTGGCAGTCTTCAGGAGAAGTGTCTCCACACCCTGCATTCATGGCATCCAGTAAGGACATCTGGTCATGTGGATGTTGGTCATAAACCTTCCAACTCCATGCAGAGAAAAACTCCTCTATGGGGTTTAGGAAGGGGGAGTATGGAGGCAGGAATAGTACTGACATCCTGGGATGTGCAGCAAACCAGTCTGTGACTGCAGCAGAGTGGTGGAATGCCACATTATCTCACACAACGAAGGTAGGGGAGTTTCTTGCCCCTCTCTCCTCTGCTGGCGCAAGTCGATTATGCAGGTCAAGCAGAAAATAAACATGCCTCTCTGTATTGTAGGGGCCAATGAGACGTTTGTGTAACAGCAATCCATCATTGGACAGTGCTGCACACATTGTGATGTTAGCTCCTCTCTGGTCTGGGACATCCACGGTTGCTCTCTGTCCAATCACATTTCTTCCCCTGCGGTGTGTTTTTGCCAGGTTGAATCCAGCTTAATCCACAAAGATGAATGTATGTGCAGTTTGCCTGGCTTCCATCTCCAATACTCTCTAAAATACAGTAAATCCACAGTTTTACAGTCATTTACATTATGCATAGCTGTGTATGTACCCTGATTGGGTATTGAACAGACGTCTTACCTGGACATATTGATACGGGAGTTCTTTCACACGTTCACCATTTCTCTCAAACTGCTTCACCCTTATTTTATGTTTCTCTAGGACTTTAGCAAATGTCATTGTGTTGACCATATTCACATTCCCAAAAGTGATATTGTCTGCTAACACTCTGTCCCGAATTCACAGCAGTTTTATTGCAAAACACAAAACAATACATATATTTCAAAATGTCAGTCAGTACATGTAAAAATGTGAACATGCTGTATTGTACTGTAATATGTAGTTAAATTATCATTGAAGGACACACATCTCACCTGTTGTTTTGCCAGAAAATTTGTACTATTGGTGAAACTGTTGAACGCTGCAGATTTGGTTGCACCCTTAAACCGGCCTCTCAAAGAGAGAACATGGTTTACAACATGGTCAATAATTGTGGCCCTTATCTCATCAGAGACCACCGCTCTTGGTCTTCCTCTCCTTTGTCCTCCACGCATTCTCCCTCTCCCTGCCACTCTTCTTTCCCCACCAACCTGTCTCCCTCTCCCTGCCACTCTTCTTTCCCCACCAACCTGTCTCCCTCTCCCTGCCACTCTTCTTTCCCCACCAACCTGTCTCCTCTCCCTGCCACTCTTCTTTCCCCACCAACCTGTCTCCCTCTCCCTGCCACTCTTCTCTCCCCACCAACCTGTCTCCCTCTCCCTGCCACTCTTCTTTCCCCACCAACCTGTCTCCCTCTCCCTGCCACTCTTCTTTCCCCACAAACCTGTCTCCCTCTCCCTGCCACTCTTCTATCCCCACCAACCTGTCTCCCTCTCCCTGCCACTCTTCTATCCCCACCAACCTGTCTCCCTCTCCCTGCCACTCTTCTTTCCCCACCAACCTGTCTCCCTCTCCCTGCCACTCTTCTATCCCCACCAACCTGTCTCCCTCTCCCTGCCACTCTTCTATCCCCACCAACCTGTCTCCTTCTCCCTGCCACTCTTCTATCCCCACCAACCTGTCTCCCTGCCCTCTCCCTGCCACTCTTCTTTCCCCACCAACCTGTCTCCTCTCCCTGCCACTCTTCTATCCCCACCAACCTGTCTCCCTCTCCCTGCCACTCTTCTTTCCCCACCAACCTGTCTCCCTCTCCCTGCCACTCTTCTATCCCCACCAACCTGTCTCCCTCTCCCTGCCACTCTTCTATCCCCACCAACCTGTCTCCTTCTCCCTGCCACTCTTCTATCCCCACCGACCTGTCTCCCTCTCCCTGCCACTCTTCTTTCCCCACAAACCTGTCTCCCTCTCCCTGCCACTCTTCTATCCCCACCAACCTGTCTCCCTCTCCCTGCCACTCTTCTATCCCCACCAACCTGTCTCCCTCTCCCTGCCACTCTTCTATCCCCACCAACCTGTCTCCCCTCTCCCTGCCACTCTTCTATCCCCACCAACCTGTCTCCCTCTCCCTGCCACTCTTCTTTCCCCACCAACCTGTCTCCCTCTCCCTGCCACTCTTCTTTCCCCACCAACCTGTCTCCCTCTCCCTGCCACTCTTCTTTCCCCACCAACCCGTCTTCCTTGATCCATGTTTCCAAACTAAATCATTCCGAAGCCATCTTCTTTTGTCTGTTTGGTAACGAGACTAAAAACAGGACACTTGGGTAGGCGTTCAGCTGAAATTGCAATCAGCTGTGTTTGGAATAATTACATTTTCTGCTGAGATTTTCTATGTTTCAATCTGGTTACTGCAGAAATGCACGACATTTGCAATCATTCTGTTTTGAATGTGTTTTTAACAGTTTTGTGTTTGCATTTGAAAACATGTGCTGCAAATATATAGTTTTGCAGGTGGTGGAGTGTGAATGAGAAAAGAGTCCATGGATTTCAGGGGGAATGTGGTCATTGAATGCATTTTGTGTGAAAGCAATGAAAAATGATTCATAGTTTGGTACACATACACTTCTGTTTCGCTGACTGTGTGAAGAGTTTTGATAATGTGACTTCAGTTTTGACTAATGCATGTTAGCAATTGAAAAAAACTGTAAGGTATCTTTACTTTTACTCAAGTATGACGATTGGATACTTTTTCCACCACTGCACCTTACACACACGTACATGGTTCCTTTCCCATTTCTCCCGCCGCCTCCCTCTCTCTTTGCCTTTGTTCCCCTTCTGGCTCTCTTCAAGGCTTTCATGGGGTTAATTCAGTTGTCAATTCAGAAAGTGAATACAAGTCAATTATTAAAAGAAATGATCATATACATATACACCAATCAATGTATGTATGTATTGCTGTAGCATAGTAGCTTCGTACCATCCTGATCTGGCGAGGTTAGTGGCGTAGTGGGATGCAGAGTCAGTGTGGTAGTGCGGCAGGTTGAACCCAGGACACCAAAACACTCAGAGACAGAATAGAACGGCAGCATGTAAAAGCTGGAGCTGTATGTGTCATCTCTTATTCAGCACCAGAGCAGAGTAGCACTACCGGAGCCTACCATACAGGGCCTGGGGAGAGCAGCACACAGAGACATGATGAATAAGATTAGCTCAAACAGTACATCAGGCAAACGCTGAGAAAGCCTTCCCTCCTTCCTGATTGCAGTGCTAGATAGGACTCCGAGAGCATCATCTAGTTGTATCTAAGATCTGTGTGTGTGTGTGTGTGTGTGTGTGTGTGTGTGTGTGTGTGTGTGTGTGTGTGTGTGTGTGTGTGTGTGTGTGTGTGTGTGTGTGTGTGTGTGTGTGTGTGTGTGTGTGTGTGTGTGTGTGTGTGTGTGTGTGTGTGTGTGTGTGTGTGTGTGTGTGTGTGTGTGTGTGTGTGAGAGACCTGGGTTTAAATACTATTTCAAATATGCCAATTACTTTCACATATAGTACATTCGAAATAAGTATTCAGATATATTTTATTTGAAAAAACAAGTACTTTAATAGTTTAATGTATTTGGAAATACACTTAAAAAGTATTTGAGATTATTCAAATACACTCTTATGCATTTAACCCCGGTGTTTGAAAATAGTTTTTGAAATATGTAATTGAAGACACTCCAAGACAATTTTTTTTTTTACAAATAATCACTCAAATACTGAAATAAAAGTACTTGTTTTGGGCTGTGTATTTGAAAATTCTGAAATACACAGAATACTTAAATGCAGAGAGCAAGAGAGGTAGAGAGAGGGAGAGAAAGACAGCCTGTTTAGATGTAAGTTGGATATGAACAGGTTTGAAACTAGGTCAGATATTTTCTCTGTTTCTCTCTAGAAATAAATGGTTTAGTGCAGACTGTAAAGTTGTCTTGCAGTGGAAAGGGAATTACTGTCAGGATGGGGTTGCACTGGTGCCTGGACTGTATTGTATAATAGGTTATTAGCACTGCATGTAATCATTTCTAACAACAGTGTATGCATGCATGTGTGTGTCTGCAGGTGTGTGCAGCTGGGATCTATGGGTCTGTGTGTGTCCACTTCTTCATAATCAAATCAAATCAAATTGATTTATATAGCCCTTCGTACATCAGCTGATATCTCAAAGTGCTGTACAGAAACCCAGCCTAAAACCCCAAACAGCAAGCAATGCAGGTGTAGAAGCACGGTGGCTAGGAAAAACTCCCTAGAAAGGCCAAAACCTAGGAAGAAACCTAGAGAGGAACCAGGCTATGTGAGGTGGCCAGTCCTCTTCTGGCTGTGCCGGGTGGAGATTATAACAGAACATGGCCAAGATGTTCAAATGTTCATAAATGACCAGCATGGTCAAATAATAATAATTGTCAACTATAACAGAATAGACTTCCTGTCCTGCAGGTATTTTGTTTTCTATGACAAAGAACCATCAGAGAGTTGGCCACATTCCATAGTGTTAGATGGGTTAGAATGGGGTTAAAGCAGTCAGAGGGTAAATCAAACATCTGACCCAGCCGTGGATAAGAGATAACAAAGGCTACAGGGAACTACAGGGAGAAAGATGACACCACATAACCAGGGTTGAGTTTCATCATCTTCGACAATGTTCAGACTGCCATTGAGATGATTTCCCCAGGCATTGACTGTCTCAGGAAGTTTCTATTGTACGAGTCTGTTAAACTATGTGAGAGTGTCCTACTAGCACTATAACAACCCAGTATGTTACTGTGAGATCCATCCTCATTCCCATTGATTAGAGCCCTGGGAAACTGTGTATGTGTGTGTGTGTGTGTGTGTGTGTGTGTGTGTGTGTGTGTGTGTGTGTGTGTGTGTGTGTGTGTGTGTGTGTGTGTGTGTGTGTGTGTGTGTGTGTGTGTGTGTGTGTGTGTGTGTGTGTGTGTGTGTGTGTGTGTGTGTGTGTGTGTGTGTGTGTGTGTGTGAGAATGTGTCGGGTCACTTTCAGCCTCTGTACACGAGAGGAGTCATTGGTCCTCAGTGCTGCTCGAGGGGTTGCGGGTCGGCTGGGACAAGCAATATAGTGGATCCCCATAGAAGCAGGCATGAAGGACCCCGATCTCCAATCTCTCTCTCTGTTCACCTACTCTCATCTCCCCTTGCTGCCTTTTCTCCTTTAACTTCCCTTGCTCCCTCCTCTACTACCCTCTCTCTCTGCTCATACCTCCTTTCCCCTGTCCCCTCCTCTTCTCTTCCCCTGTCCCCTCCTCTCCTCTTCCCCTATCCCCTCCTCTTTCCCTGTCCCCTGCTCTCCTCTCCTCTTCCCTTCTTTCATCTTCCCCTGTCCTCTCCTTTTTCCCTCCTCTCGTGTGTCCTTGGGCTGGGCTGAGAATTCCCTCCACATGGTGTAAAGCTGGTAAACACATACAGGAGCAAGGCAGACCACATACACTCACTGAATGGTCACAATAAACACACACACATCTGTGCGTGTCAAAGCTGAGTTTTTCGTATTGGAGGTTGTTGCATTGCCCTGCAGTTTGGCTGAATATGGACCTAGAATATAGATACTGTGGGCAGGAGGAGCCAAACTGTTGTTGCAAAGTGAACTGTCTGGATTACATGTGTTTGGGCTCACAATGTTCACCAGAACAACCCAATTAGTAAAACAGAGCATGAAGTCAACATTACACACTGTGCACACAGAACACACACTTCATTGGTTGAAATGACTGGAAATCTTACATACAGTAACAGACTTTTAATAGATAAAGACAATGTTATTAGACATTTATTAATTGTATGTAAATAAAGTAAAGATAATGAAATCCATCCATGGGTTGAGCTGTTGGACCCATGGTGCTGATAAGAGTGGTTGCCTATCAACTGCATCCAGGGGTGGGCCAGCTATGTCTGAAGTCCTCCCTGCCAAGGCACAGTGCTGCTGTGAAACCCTGGTTGGCCCACCCCTAGATGCAGTTGCTAGGCAACCACTCTTATCAGCACCATGGGTCCAAGTGCAGCACTGCTGTTGTCTTCTCCTCTCCTCTCTCATCTTATTCTTATTATCTCTCTCCTCTCGTTCTCTACTTAAGCTAATCACATTTGAAGATATGATATCATTTTGTGAGTATTAGAAACCCCAGAAGCTGATAGTTATGAGTGGTGTAAGCTGTTGTAATTCTAATTTATACTTTTGTCTTTAAAATAAATTTAAAAAAACAGGTCACTCAAATGTTTCTAACCTACGTTTGCACCATTTTCTAGGCCACCACACTCAATGTCCTGAATGCAAGGTATTTGTCAGATTAACACATGATGCTGTTTCTCCAGACATTCCAGGCATGTGCAGCACACAGACAAGACCCTGGCAACAGCTTCTGTTGAGAAAGGTAGAAGAACGTTAGCCTCCTGATTGAGTACTGGGGACAACTGAGGGTTATGCTACTGTTAAAAAGTATGTTACTACGGCAAATGAGAGAGCTATTCATGCATTCCATGTTGAAGAATAAATAGTTTGACTCACTGCTAATGGCTGGTTGGATTGAGAGGTGAGGCAGAAAAAAGCTCTGTACCGGATCGCGCGCGCCACGCTTCATGGAAGAGCACTTCCGTCCGCGCGCACGTCAGCAGGTGCAGAGAGCAGTGGGGGTCTCGCGGCTTCATCATCCCTGCATCGAAATTACGCCGGCATATAACAATTTTACATCAATATAACATTCTCAGAAAATGGTAGCAAAACAAAGGATCCGTATGGCAAACGAAAAGCACAGCAAAAACATCACGCAGAGAGGCAACGTTGCAAAGACCCTGGTGAGGCGAAGCTTTTCTTCATGCTGTGTGTTCATCATCAGACGAAAGGAGATGCAAGCATGATGACACCGATTCAGTTAATCATCACTGAGAATAGCATGATTTCAATAATGTGACCCATCCATTTCATAATGATAAATTATTGATTGTGTAGGCCTATCTGATGTTATTGTTTAAAAAAAATCCATTTCATAATGATAAATTATTGATTGTGTAGGCCTATCTGATGTTATTGTTTAAAAAAAAACGCATGTTGTAGCCTGATTCATTTCAAACCATTCTGATCAATCACACGACACATACAAGCCGCAATTAATGAGTTTTCAAGCCCTTCTCCATTCATTGTACTTCATGGGCCGTTGGTTGGGTGGTTTATCAATACTGATGGCTGTATGTTATATAATGGTCGATTATCTTGAATCGGCGGTTTGCCACAGGGTTTACAGCCCGGTATTCTCCCAATCAATAATTAATGAGAGATCAATGCCACGTAGATAAAGATCGAGATTGTCGATAAGGATGGTGTCATCATCTGGTTGAACAGTCCATATAGAAGGCTTGAGGTTGTTGATGAACTCTATGGTCCATCTGTATCCTGACCGGGTCACAAATACACGCACCGTTTTGTATTGCTATGCTTGTAGGGACCATAGAATTCCCACCCAAAATCCGGTTTTCCCTAACCCTAAATCTAACCCCAAATCTAACCTTAGCCCTAAACCTAACCGTAACCCCTAACCTTAACCCCTAAGCCTAAAATAGCATTTTTCCTTGTGGGGACAGGCAAAATGTCCCCACTTGTCTGAATTGTCCTTGTTTTACTATTCTTGTGAGGACTTCTGGTACCCACAAGGATAGTTAAAGAAAAACACATACACAGATATTATAGGACAGGTAGTGATAATTATGTAACTCTGGAATGTAGGATTCACTTCCTCATGGGGATTGGTTACACTGGCCTGTATTAGTTTAAATAGTGTACATTAAACACTTCCTCATGGGGATTGGTTACACTGGCCTGTATTAGTTTAAATAGTGTACATTAAACACTTCCTCATGGGGATTGGTTACACTGGCCTGTATTCGTTTAAATAGTGTACATTAAACACTTCCTCATGGGGATTGGTTACACTGGCCTGTATTAGTTTAAATAGTGTACATTAAACACTTCCTCATGGGGATTGGTTACACTGGCCTGTATTAGTTTAAATAGTGTACATTAAACACTTCCTCATGGGGATTGGTTACACTGGCCTGTATTAGTTTAAATAGTGTACATTAAACACTTCCTCATGGGGATTGGTTACACTGGCCTGTATTAGTTTAAATAGTGTACATTAAACACTTCCTCATGGGGATTGGTTACACTGGCCTGTATTAGTTTAAATAGTGTACATTAAACACTTCCTCATGGGGATTGGTTACACTGGCCTGTATTAGTTTAAATAGTGTACATTAAACACTTCCTCATGGGGATTGGTTACACTGGCCTGTATTAGTTTAAATAGTGTACATTAAACACTTCCTCATGGGGATTGGTTACACTGGCCTGTATTAGTTTAAATAGTGTACATTAAACACTTGTATAATTGTGCTGTAATAGCCTTAGGGAAATGGGAGGTGTTCATAATTTATTAAATTATCATAACTGCTGAATATAATGTTATAGTATTTGTTATAGTATTCCCAATTTATCCAAAGTCTAACAGATTCCTTTTCATGGCAGGCTGACTTGTTCTCTTGGTGTTCCTTAAGATGTTGGTTTTTCTTCGGACAACCTTGAATTACGAAACTATACCAGAAATCTTTACATGCCTTCAACATGACTGCATTGTGCAAGGTGACACTGAATGGAATAGGTCACTGTGGAATAGAGATTGTTTTCATTGTTTGTATTGGAATAAAGGAATACTTGGGGTTTGCGCTGTACATTCTAGATAGCTATTGTGTCATCCACAATAATACCGTACCACAATCAGAAAGCACATGGGTGCTATCCAACTGTGTTATGACATCACCCACACCAGACCACATCTTGTGGTTGTGATGGTTTATGATGGTGATTCTCATGCTGCTGGTCTAGACAGCGAGGCAGGCTGAGGGTTTCCAGAGACATATTGTATATCATGTGTTTTTACATCAGTGGTTTGATTTCCACTCCTGTTTTCCATAAGAACTAGATGTGTTCATAGCTGAGTCTGAGGGGCTACATGCTAACTCTGCAGAACTCAGTTTATTATTAGATCCAGTCTATTCTGGTGTAACTGGGTACAAAACAGCCACACCGTGATGAGGACAAGGTTTAAATCAGTCAGACTGAGTCTGGACTAACATGGCTTAAAACAGTCAGACTGAGCCTAGACTAACATGGTTTAAAACAGTCAGACAGAGCCTAGACTAACATGGTTTAAAACAGTCAGACTGAGCCTGGACTAACATGGTTTGAAACAGTCAGACTGAGCCTGGACTAACATGGTTTAAAACAGTCAGACTGAGCCTGGACTAACATGGTTTAAAACAGTCAGACTGAGCCTGGACTAACATGGTTTAAAACAGTCAGACTGAGCCTGGACTAACATGGTTTAAAACAGTCAGACTGAGCCTGGACTAACATGGTTTGAAACAGTCAGACTGAGCCTGGACTAACATGGTTTAAAACAGTCAGACTGAGCCTGGACTAACATGGTTTAAAACAGTCAGACTGAGCCTGGACTAACATGGTTTAAAACAGTCAGACTGAGCCTGGACTAACATGGTTTAAAACAGTCAGACTGAGCCTGGACTAACATGGTTTAAAACAGTCAGACTGAGCCTGGACTAACATGGTTTAAAACAGTCAGACTGAGCCTGGACTAACATGGTTTGAAATGTGTCCTATTCAGCATGTTGTTGATGTCGGCCTAAAGGTCATAACACTGTATGAAACTTCATCCAATGGATGTTTGTTCAACCTGCTTAGTCTTCCTCCACCAAGCGGTGTCCTGTAGTCGCATATTCTGCACAGTTTTGACCACCCTTGAACAACAACTGTCTGACCTTGACTGTCATACTAACTCTGATTTTACATCCGACCTTATGTCCGGTGTATGTGGCCAGCCAGAGGAGGATGCCTCTCAAGATTTACTCCTTCTACAGTGGAGGTTTCCTGGCCATTGTTACACTAAACTTGCTCACTGGGGTTTCAGGCCCTATCAGGTCCTAAAATGACAATCTCTAAAACTAAAATAGTTAACTAGCGGAAGAACACCGATAACAACTGTTTTATTCAGAAGGATCATGAAGTTTCCAAAGGGGTCCTAAGACATGACATAATTAGTGACATTAAGATGACATTTGACCTGTACAGTATGTCTCAGTGGTTGAACATTGTTGTTGTTTTCTCTCCCCACTCCCTCTCAGCGACCTCAGGAAGAGAAGTACCCCGTGGGGCCGTGGCTCCTGGCTCTGTTCGTCTTCGTCGTCTGTGGATCTGGTAAGGTGCAAACATCCAGTGTTCAACATTCTGTTTCTCATTAGCCTTGATATTACTCACCTAGGGAACATTGGTTAACCACAGAACTAAACCAATTTTAGTTTCACTTCAGTTTTCTGCTCAATTATTTTGCTTAACTGGATGTTGTCTTGTGTAACAACAGCCACTTTCTCTCTAAGCCATCTTTCAGATCATCCAGAGCATCAGGATGGGAATGTGATCCAGAGGTCCCACAGACTCTCCCCTCTCTCCCCACACCCGCTCATCAGACCTGAGGCTGCTCGCCACACTACATACCTCCCTAACACCTCCAGGAGGCCTGGAGGTCCGGACAGCTCTGTGTCCATCAGGGAAGGCCTGAGGGATGAGTGGACCACCCCCCTTCCCCCCTCGATTTTCTCGATCACATGTTTACAGAGTTCCAGGCCGTGGAGATGAGAGCTTTTCTACTGACAGTCTAAACCACAACCAATGGCTGGCTCAATCTCGTACAGAGTGTTTTACACCTGCTCATATGTGTGAGTGTGAGACTGTGAGTGAATGTGTATGTGTGTGCAGTCAATGATGTGACTGGCTGCTGTGCAATACTGCTGTGTTTCTATATACACTCACCGGACAGTTTATTAGGTACACCACCTTGTTCACAAAAATGGATCGCTCCTATTGACAGTGACCATGGCTTGCTATATAAAGCAGGCAGACAGGAATCTAGACATTCAGTTACTGTTCAATTGAACGTTAGAATGCGCAAAACAATTGACCTAAGCGACTTTAAGCGAGGTATGATCGTGGATGCCAGGCGTGCCGGATCAAGTATTTCAAATGGCCGCCCTCCTGGGCTTTTCTTGCATGACAGTGTCTAGGGTTTACAGAGAATGGTGCGACAAACAAGAATCATCCAGTCAGTGTTGGTGAAAACAGCTAGTTGATGAGGGAGGTTGTAGGAGAATGGCACAAATTGTACAAGCTAACAGGCAGGCCACAAACAGACAAATAATGGCACAGTATAACAGTGGTGTGAAGAACGGCATCACGGAACACACAACTCCTCGATCCTTGTCACGGATGGGCTATTGCAGCAGATGACCAAACTGGGTTCCACTCCTATCAGCTAAAAACATTAAGAAACGTCTCCAGTGGACATGCGATCACCAACACTGAACAATTGAGGAGTGGAAAAACATTGTCTGGAACATGACAGCGAGTTCAGTTTACTTGAGTATCCTGCGCAGTCCCCAGACCTCAACCCAATAGAGCATATTTTGGATGAGATGGAACGGGGTTCCGACCCAGTACTAGATGGAAGTACTTAATAAATGGGCCGGTGAGTGTATATCTGTGTTGTGTGAGAACCTTTTTCAAATAAATGTGACTCATTTGGGATATGTCTGTTTGTCTGCTTTCAGTTCCACTTTGGCTGCTTCGATCCCAGCGCATGTTGTGCAGATTCAGCTTGCTAATAGTGTGGTTCATTTGGGGCTTCCTGGTGTGTATGTGTGTGTACATGCATATGTGAGTGTTATATAACTTAGCACTAAAGAACCACGGCTTCATGGAATGTTAGGTGTCTTAATGTTTAAATTCCAGGTGCTAAACCGTCACGACTATTTACCAGGATTCTGTCTCCAACATACCTGTATGACACCAGGATTATGTCATGTCCTTTCTCCAACATACCTGTATGACACCAGGGTTATGTCATGTCCTTTCTCCAACATACCTGTATGACACCAGGGTTATGTCATGTCCTTTCTCCAACATACCTGTATGACACCAGGGTTATGTCATGTCCTTTCTCCAACATACCTGTATGACACCAGGGTTATGTCATGTCCTTTCTCCAACATACCTGTATGACACCAGGGTTATGTCATGTCCTTTCTCCAACATACCTGTATGACACCAGGGTTATGTCATGTCCTTTCTCCAACATACCTGTATGACACCAGGGTTATGTCATGTCCTTTCTCCAACATACCTGTATGACACCAGGGTTATGTCATGTCCTTTCTCCAACATATCTGTATGACACCAGGGTTATGTCATGTCCTTTCTCCAACATACCTGTATGACACCAGGGTTATGTCATGTCCTTTCTCCAACATGCCTGTATGACACCAGGGTTATGTCATGTCCTTTCTCCAACATACCCGTATGACACCAGGGTTACGTCTTCTTACTCAGCCTCTCAAACTTATGTCTCCCGAAACCATCCTTCTTCAAGGCAGATGGCAGCTTATCGTCATTTGAACGGAATGCTGTTCACACATTTATCCAGTGTGGTGAGTTGTGGAGTTATACAATCACTGTTTGTTCACTTGAAGTAATGGGCCAGAGCAAGGTGCTGTTCCTGTTCAATTGGAGTGATTTGTGGACCATGTAATCTATGCAGCTGTTAAGGCCGACCCTGGAGAAAAGCAGAGAAAAAGCTTAACCTACAGCTTGCGGTATACAGGCAGTGCTCTGTTGCTCTGTTTCATATGTTCTCTTTTCAGTGTACAGTAGGATGATGTGGCCCTAGACACTAAACTAAGGTTAGTTTTACATTTCCCCTCCATAATGGTTAAGGTTGAGACTAAGGTTAAACTGCTGCCTACTTCTGCTGATAGCCCTGGCACAGCAGTGTTGAAGTATGGTAGAGTATGAGGACAGTGAGAGACTCTGCTATAAGTAATCAGCAGGCACACAGGTCGGATTGTTACAACAGTAACCCACAGCTGAACACCATGAGGTCAATACTCGGCCTGGCATTTATTTTAATTTGACCTTTAAAAGTCAGTTAATAAGAACAAATTCTTATTTTCAATGACGGCCTAGGAACAGTGGGTTAACTGCCTGTTCAGGGGCAGAACGACAGATTTGTACCTTGTCAGTTCGGGGGTTTGAACTTGCAACCTTCCGGTTACTAGTCCAACACTAACCACTAGGCTACACTGCTGCCCCGCCCCTGTCTCGGGGAGATGGAGAACACTGCCTGTCCCTTTCCTACACAGATCCCTCTGTGTGTGCATTTCCTATCCCATATAAACATGTTTTCCCTGAAACATAGGACATAACATAACCTAGCCATGGCAATATGTGTCAAAGCTCATCCAGCAGTGCTGCTATAACATGCCTCCAATCCTACAAGTCCTAACCCTGGTGTCATACAGGTATGTTGGAGAAAGGACATGCTGAACTGGCTGCATGCCAATAGCCTACGTGACTAGAAAAAAGGTGGAGGAGACTACCATTGGACCACAGGGGAGAGAAAAAATGTCAATCAGGAACCAGGTGCTGGTTTGTCATTTACATAAACATGTGGTATCCATACAACCACTAGGCCAAGGAGGACCACCAGTTCATCCACAACACCTCAACTTTTGTTCACTTGGCAGGTCAGCACTAAGTAAGAAGTTGATGTTAAATGGCCTACAGGTTAAGGTTAATTATTTAAACTACAGAAGTAAATGAAGACTAAATTAAACATGAAGAGGCATGAACAAGTTGATTATTCCTTTAACATTTTATTGAAAGTTGTGAAGTGAAACTGTCAAGTGCAATTGTGTTAAGTATGTTTACAATACCTCATCTGGTTTGAGGAAACATGCACGGAACATGAGCATACAACTTATACATAGAATGCAAAAAATCCATTTCAGTTCATCTTTCTGATATTCAGAGTAACGTGTTTATGTTTAAGAGCTGATCATCCAGAAGTACTTTACCGTCAAAAAATGAAAACAAAATAAATTTACTTCAAATAATTTCAAGTGAACGATGGTTTACAGTAGGCGTTAATGTTGCAGCCGAAGATATGGATACTGGATATTTGCCAGTTAAATAACCTCCACAGCTCTACTGTCCTGAATTACAGCATTAAAAAGACAGCACATATCTTCAGACCAGCCCATTACTAGGCCTAGATCACTCACCATTTGTACTTCACCTAAATAGCATCTGTCTTCTCTCCTTATGTCACTATATTACACAGTACTTACACTAAATATACAGAAATATACACAATGTAGAAAGCTCATCAACTCCTTTTTGAAAATGCAGCTTAGCCAAACATCTCAGCCCCTGTGCTCCTTTACATGAGAAGAGAAGCCGCAATGAGGTTTAACAGGGCGCAAGGCTGAGGGGTTCAAATTAAAATAAGAATGTCATAATTATCATCTCTTTTAATAAGCAAGTGTTGGCTACTATACTCCATTCAATCCCAGTTTAAATGATGACGTCCATGGAAATGTTGTTGTGTTCTCCCTTCAGATCTCCTCCCCCTCACTCACCAAATGCCAGATGGGGACTATCACACCATGATAATCCTCTGATTTTTCACATTGTCACCATGAGAGGTGCTCCATTCTCGGTCTGTCTCTCTGTAGCACGCAAGCAGAAGAGAATCGCTGTATTTATTTACATTATCAGGATTCAGCAAAGCATGGCCGTTACTATCTCCCTCCATCATCGTTACCACTGAAGTCGACATCACTTGAAATTCATTGACACAGGCACAGTAACTAAGTCATGTCTACTTTCTTGTTGGTTTTGTTTTTCTTAGTCAGACAATCTTGTTCTCCCTCTCTCCTAAGTCCATGAATTTTTTGGCAATGTTCATTCTCCTATAACAGCCCCTTTCCCTCCTCTCCTAGGCAGATTGTCTTTGATAGTGTTTTTAATAGTCTTGAAACGATGACACCACCCGTCACCGCTCTCAAAGTTAAATATGTGCAAATTCTTGTCTTAACAGCGCAGCCCCGTGCAATGAAGGCCTGGTTGTTCTGCAGCGTTAGAACAGGAGTCTGTCTGAGGACTGTCAAGTCAGTCGGGCCCTGGTTGGTTGATAGACTTCCTCATCTACCCCTCTCCGGGGGTAGGAGGTGATGCTACGCAGAGGGTCCAGAGTTGTGTGATGGTTGGGTCGGGGGTAGGGTTGGTGCCTGGGCTGGAGGCTGTGTGGAGGTGGGAGGGGAGCCTGTCTGGGTCTGGGCCTGGAACTGAGCCATCTGTTCTGGGCTGGCCAGGGTCTTCAGAAGGCTGTTCTCCTGCTCAAGCTGGGAGTTCCTCTCAATCAGCTCCTTGATCTGCTCCTTCAGAACCTCCACCTCCTCCCTCACTGCGTACATCAGGTGGCTCTTCACCAGGTCCTAAAGGGACAGAGAGATGAACAAACAGAACAGACTTGTGTCTAGTTTTTTTAACATGACAATTAAAAATATCATATGAAAGAAGACAAAGACAGTGTTTTGCATAGCATTTCACCCCTACCTACAAAAGACCTCGACTAACCACACATTGACTCGGTATCGGTATCCCCTGTAAATAGCCTCTATAGTTATTTTATTGTGTTACTTTTTATTTTATTTCTTACTTTAGTTAATTTCGTAAATATTTTTTTTAACCTTTTTCTTGAACTGCACTGAACAAACAGAACAAACTTAAAATAGTTTTGTATGTAATTTCAAATCAAACTTGATTTGTCACATGCGTGCTGAATACAACATGTGTAGTTGTGTAGTTAAGGGCTTGTAAGGAAGCATTTCCCAGTAAGGTCTACACATGTTGTATTCAGCACGCATGTGACAAATCAAGTTTGTTTTGAAATTACATACAAAACTATTTTAAGTTTGTTGTTTTGTTATTTTTTTTTATGTCCACAAATATACCGGTTGAAAATTAGCCGGCACTTTTACTAAAACTTTGATTAATGTGCACTGTCCCTGTAAAAATAAAATAAACTCAACATTATAGTCTTGATGCAATCATAATAATGTATGCATATCATTACTACGGCTCTTTCTGTGGGAATTACTATTACTATGTAATACATGTTAATTATTGGAGCTAGCTTCTGTTTGTTTTAATATAAGAAGTGGGTCTGATCTTAAACACACAACCTGTGAGCATATGGATTAAATCAAGACAAAGATTCTGTAGATTCTGGGACAAATATTTCCAGGGTCTAAATCTCCCCTTCCTCTAAAGCCTGGACCGGACTCAACGTCACCAAACAGACAAAATGGCCGGCCCACATACACGTTTTAGCCAATCAGAGCCTGAGATATTTATATCTTATATCCAGGCGTCAAATATTTTCTGTTTGCCTAGCAACAAAGGCAAGCACAGTATGGCGCGAGTGAGAGAACGTCCTTAGCGGGAAGGGATCCAGAGACAATAAAACACTAGAATGCTGAGGAAATGAAAATAAAATCCTGCACGCACGCCCATCTCGTTCACCCTGTGTCAACGTGTCTATTGAAATAAATGGTAGCTTCAGGTAGAAATCGAAACAGTGTTTTACAGAAGTGGATAGTACACATTACATAAATGTACATATGGCCCATGTGCTACCATGGTAATCTGGATTCGACTTTGCGTGATAACAAACCTGGCTAACGTCTAGGCCCCCATAAATACACTTTGGCAAACTAAATATGACATTGACGCCAAGGCGCATAATAACACCATATGCTGCAACATTGTTGCCAGAGCATCAAGCTATTATCGATCTATGTAACAGCGCCAAATTAAATGGGTTACAAAGTAACGTGCAAATCGAAAGTGATTCGAGGTTTTTCAAATCCAGTAGCGTTTAGAAAGAATCAGCAAAAGGCTGTATGTTGCATGACTTCCCAGTTCTCGCTGGTTACGTGGTTATGTAATCCATTCATTGCGCTAACTGAAGCAGCCTTTTCTTTTAACTGACCTTTCTTCGAATGTATTCTTCGAAATAAGTTATATTCGCATGTGATTTGTGTAGTATAGTTTGCAGATAAAGCGAGTTTTCGATTGCAACTTACCATAGCCTGTTCAATTTTGTTGTCTATGGCCACCACACTGGCTCCTGACGAACTGAAAGAATGAAAAGAAAAGAAGTCTTTAAACACTGCATCGGTAAGAATGAATGAAAGCAACTGTCGATGTTGCAGGTCTAACACCAGTCATTTCAATACAATGAAATACAGTATAAATATCCTTATACAGGTGACATCACTTCGACTGAAGACCATTCTAGAGCCAAGTGTTCAGGGTGTATTGAATAGACCGCAGACTATTCCTCTCAAATGCCACAAAAGAAGCCGTACATGTTCTATTACTGCCATCAATGTAAATCAACTAAGGGGGTTAGCTACAGCATTTCCTGGGCCAGCAATAAGCAAAGCCATCCTAGTAATGCCCCATCACGACAAGTGCATTTTCTCTCACTGAGCCCAATCAAAATGGCAGCCTCAGCATTAACGTCAAACAAAGGCATTTGGCTATACTTTTATTTTAATAATCAAGTTCTCTATAATACATAGACTAAGTGTTGTATGATCAGTGTATAAAGCAGCGCTTCTTTCGGAATACAGAAATAATATTAGCTGCCAGCAATAGGCATCCTCCTTGCAGCACAATGTCATCGTAAAATAGATTTACCTATTGTCGAGCCTGACAGGTGAACTATCCGTGCTCAGTAACGAAGATAAAAACGAGATAGAAAAATTCCTTAACTGGCAAACACCGAGATCCATCGCCACTGTTGTATAGTACGGACTATTCATGCTATATCACAGATATAAACCAAGCTTTAAGCAACGAAAAACTCCTCTCTCGACGATTATCGTGTATCACAAATCACATTCTCTAGTTCCGTGGTACGGAGAGGCGTTAGCAGGCACTTTATGTCCCTTCAGAAAAGCCTCGTATCCCGGGAAGCTTGAACATCTATCTACCGCTGCAGCACAAAGAATCTCCAAGGTCAGCTCATCTCCGCTCGGCTGAAAATCTGCAGCCCGGGGACATTTGCATAATGCATCTAAGAAAAACAGCGCTCCGATGCACCCGATTGGTGGAGGGATACTAATATTTGCATAATCTATGTAGAAAACGCCCCTACCTGCGGCTCAGCTGATTTCATTTTCATAAATTATTTAGAGGATGCACCCTCTGCCGAAACTGGGAAAAACCGGATGAGATGGTGAGGAACACTACAGTACTTCAAAGACACAAAGAAGGGACATGTTTACTTGTCGAATAATCAGGCTACCAAGAAATGTCCGAATACCAGGAATTATACACAAGAAATTGACAAATGAAAAATGATGTATTTGGTACATTTACAACTACCAAAATGACTAAACACGATGAAAGTGTATATTATGAACAAAAACGAATCAATCATTCACACAGTAGAAAATAACCTTCAAGATCGTTGTGGATCCAAAAACAACTGAACATATCTGAATTGTATACAAGTTCTGCACGTCAACATACCGCCCCCTGGCGGTTACTATGAGCACAGCCCCACACAAGGATAACAACACTCCTGTCCACACAGGGTTTACTCAAACCATTTAAGAATACCCAATTACAACAAGTAAACAAATGCATTCAGAACTCTTCCAGCACGTTTTGTATATGTGCCAGGGACACAGGCCCTTCAAATCATAGATGAGCCAGACACTAACCAAATTCACTTGAAATGCTCCTTGCACCATGTCTCTATTTTAGATAGATGCATTTGCTAATTTTATTAGTGCTCCAAAAATTAAAACTGTTGTGTGTCAGTCCCCCCCCCCAAAAATAGCTTTAGAAACACAACAGACCTATTGACTGTAAGCAAAAAACTAAGGAGTGGGTAAGTGAATTGACAGGCAAGATGGATAATAACATGTACTTGTTTTGTTAATGGCCTCATGAAAATAATGTTAGAAAAATCAAAATCAGAGACTGTAGACCAAACCTCCGAGTACCCTCCGCCGGTATTTGATATATTCCAGAACTAGCACAGCTGATTCAAATGGTCACCTAATCATCAAGCCCCTCATTAGTTAAATCAGCTGAGGAGAGGTTTGGGAAACACTGCTGTAGACTATCCATCCAGAGTCCTTGACTTGTCTACACTAAGTCAGACATGTACCTGCCCTGTGCCCAACACACCTTACGACAACCATTACTGGAGATATTGGTCTTTTTCTACTCATGCCACGATGGCAAAACAAGATAAAATGACCACCCATTCTATCAAAGACAGCACAAACACACCATCAGACCCAAAGCACGGATTCAACTGATCACTTCCTCATATTTACAGACTCAGAAACTATAGGCTAGTGCCTGGTGGGGTGGCTTCTCCCTGACCCAAAGCTACACCTCTGAAATAAGAGCTGTAAGAACCTTTAGATGTTTTGATTCTGAGGTAGGAGATACAACAATACTGAATGAATACTTATTTTAACTTAATATAATGCATCAATAAAATCAATTTAGCTTCAAATAAATAATGAAACATGTTCAATTCGGTTTAAATAATGCAAAAACAAAAGTGTTGGAGAAGTAAAAGTGCAATATGTACCATGTAAGAAATCTAACATTTAAGTTACTTGCTCAGAACATGAGACTATATGAAAGCTGGTGGTTCCTTTTAACATGAGTCTTCAATATTCCCAGGTAAGAAGTTTTAGGTTGTAGTTATTATAGGACTATTTCTCTCTATACCATTTGTATTTCATATACCTTTTGGATGTTCTTATAGGCACTTTAGTATTGCCAGTGTAACAGTATAGCTTCCGTCCCTCTCCTCGCCCCAACCTGGGCTCAAACCAGGAACACATTGACAACAGCCACCCTCGAAGCAGCACTACCCATGCAGAGCGAGGGGAACAATTACTCCAAGTCTCAGAGCGAGCGATGTTTGAAACGCTATTAGCGCGCACCCCGCTAACTAGCTAGTCATTTCACATCGGTTACACCAGCCTAATCTCTAGAGTTGGCCTTTAAGTCATAAACAGCGCAATGCTTGAAGCACAGCAAAGAGCTGTTGGCAAAACGCTCGAAAGTACTGTTTGAGTTCATGCTTACGAGCCTGCGGCTGCCTACCACCACCCAGTCAGACCGCTCTATCAAATCATAGTCTTAATTATAACATAATAACACAAAGAAATACGAGCCTTAGGTCATTAATATGGTCGAATCCCGGAAACTATCATCTCGAAAACAAGTTTTCCAGTGAAATACGGAACCGTTACGTATTTTATCTAACGGGTGGCATCCATAAGTCTAAATATTCCTGTTACATTGCACAACCTTCAATGTTAGGTCATAATTATGTAAAATTCTGGCAAATTAGGCGGCCCAAACTGTTGCATATACCCTGACTCTCCGTGCAATGAACGCAAGAGAAGTGACACAATTTCACCTGGGTAATATTTCCTGCTAACCTGGATTTCTTTTAACTAAACATGCAGGTTTAAAAATACGATTTTAAGAAAGGCATTGATGTTTATGGTTAGGCACACATTGGAGCAAGGACAGTCCTTTTTCGCAAATACGCACCGTATCGATTATATGCAATGCAGGACACGCTAGATAAACTAGTAATATCATCAAACATGTGTAGTTAACTAGTGATTATGATTGATTGTTTTTATAAGATAAGTTTAATGGTAGCTAGCAACTTACCTTGGCTTACTGCATTCGCGTAAGAGGCAGGCTCCTCATGGAGTGCAATCTGAGGCAGGTGGTTAGAGCATTGGACTAGTTAACTGTAAGGTTGCAAGATTGAATCCCCGAGCCGACAAGGTAAAGATCTGTCGTTCTGCCCCTGAACAAGGCAGTTAACCCACCGTTCCTAGGCAATCATTGAAAATAAGAATGTGTTCTTAACTGACTTGCCAAGTTAAATAAAGGTGTTACATTTATTTTAATATTATTATTATTTTTAGATCAGCCAAATCGGCATCCAAAAATACCGTTTTCAGATTGTTATGAAAACTTGAAAATCAGCCATAATTAAATCGGCCATTCCGATTAATCGGTCGACCTTTAGTCTGAACTACACCAAACTATAGCTTGAAATCAAAGAAATATACTTTCTCTTGTTATACAACTTCAGTACTTGGATGTACAGAATGCTCATGGACACATGCCTTGCTTGTCACGGAAGACACCGTAAAGGCCTAAAGGTTGTCTTTTATGGTGATCCATCTACAGTAACTGTCAGTAAAATGGCCTAGAGTTAGACAACAAAAAAACAGCTCTGTTCATTTGCGTAAAAGTTTTGGCTGAGAAAATTATTTAGTAAACTCCACATACACACACAAGCGCAGGCTTGCCTCAGGGAGCTAGAATCTGAATATGGACTTGACGTTCCAAGGGAGAGGATTGCACAGTCTCCCTTTGAGGACTTCTGAACAACAAGTCCCTAAAGTAGGCCTAAAGCTACGAGAGCATTGTTTATTTCATAAGACAGGGCCTAGTGAGGGTTTAATTCTTGTTGAAATACAGAACATTAACCATAGAGATCCTAGTTTCTATATTAATTTTAATGCAAACCAAACCATAACACGACAAGGATGTGGATGAGCATCCTAGTTGGCCTACTATGTGCAGCAGACAAAGCCTTCACACATACAGGGGATTGAGTGTTGCCGTCTCAGTACTTCTTGGGGAAGAATAGAAACAGTGTGGAACACTCATCCACATATGCAAGACATCATATACACACAGATCTCAAACACACCCTAAACACAACTAAAAAACAGACAAAAAAACACTTCACA
The DNA here is from genome assembly GCF_018296145.1 of Oncorhynchus tshawytscha. Taxonomy (NCBI): domain Eukaryota; kingdom Metazoa; phylum Chordata; class Actinopteri; order Salmoniformes; family Salmonidae; genus Oncorhynchus; species Oncorhynchus tshawytscha. Next base: position 58,551,996 of record NC_056431.1, read on the forward strand.
CAACTCGACCCGTCCCACATCTTACATTCCACAAAGTCACATACGACAGAAATCTGACCCCCCGTTGTGTACAGGCTGTGTGCTAAGCTGGGGTGATTTATGCAAGTTCCCTCTTTTACACATACTACCTGGGAGGAAAGGAGGGAGAGAGGATGGCTGGGATACCTGGGAGGAAGGGTGGGATAAAGGGACGGAGAGGGTGGCCACTGTTGAAGAATGTCTTAATCCTGCCAGCAGGGTGCAGGGATTAATACCAAACAGAGACACAGAGTTAGAGACACACACTAGAGCCTTACACACAAATAAAAACAAATTCTTATTTACAATGACAGCCTAACCCGGATGCTGGGCCAATTGTGCGCCTCCCTATGGGACTCCCAATTACGGCCGGTTGTGATACAGCCTGGAATCGAACCAGGGTCTGTAGTGACGGCTCTAGCACTGAGATGCAGTGCCATAGACCGCTGCGCCATTTGGGAGCGCATTTACGATAAACACAAAATAGGCTACTACATAGTCATTAAGGCCACCCTTTCATCCAGTTATTCACAGATCTATCAGTCATAGGAAAGGTGTCCGTCTTTACACACAATTCACAGAAAGTTATCTAGTTCTGCAGAAGTTGGCTTGGTGTTAGTCTGAGGTTCAAACATAGTACTGAGCACTGGGTCCATCCAACAGTAACAGTGAATTAAAGGTCGACCGATAATGATTTTTCAACGCCGATACCGATTATTGGAGGACCAGAAAAGCCGATACCGATTAATCGGCCGAATTTTGATGCTGTATTTGTAATAATGACAATTACAATAATACTGAATGAACACTTATTTTAACTTAATATAATACATCAATAAAATCAATTTAGCCTCAAGTAAATAATGAAACAATTTGGTTTAAATAATGCAAAAACAAAAAAAGTGTTGGAGAAGAAAGTAAAAGTGTAATATGTGCTATGTAGGAAAGCTAACGTTTCAGTTCCTTGCTCAGAACATGAGAACATATGAAAGCTTTTGGTTCCTTTTAACATTCCCGGGTAAGAAGTTTTAGGTTGTAGATATTATAGGAATTATAGGACTATTTTCCTCTATACCATTTGTATTTCATTAACCTTTGACTATTGGATGTTCTTATAGGCACACTTTAGTATTGCCAGTGTAACAGTATAGCTTCCATCCCTCTCCTCACACCTCTCTGGGATCGAACCAGCAACACAACGACAACAGCCACCACCGAAGCAGCGTTACCCATGCAGAGCAAGGGGTACAACTACTAGAAGGCTCAGAGCGAGTGACGTTTGAAACGCTATTAGCGCGCGCTAACTGGCTAGCCATTTTACTTTGGTTACACCAGCCTCATCTCGGGAGTTGATAGGCTTGAAGTCAAACAGCGCAATGCTTGGCGCACAACGAAGAGCTGCTGGCAAAACGCACGAAAGTGCTGTTTGAATGAATGTTTACGCGCCTGCTTCTGCCTACCACCGCTCAGTCAGATACTTAGATACTTGTATGCTCAGTCAGATTATATGCAACGCCGGACACGCTAAATATCTAGTAATATCATCAACCATGTAGTTAACTAGTGATTATGATTGATTGTTTTTTTTATAAAGAAGTTTAATGCTAGCAACTTTTCTTGGCTTACTGCCTTTGCGTAACAGGCAGTCTCCTTGTGGAGTGCAACGAGAGAGAGGCGGGTCGTTATTGCTTTGGACAAGTTAACTAAGGTTGCAAGATTGGATCTCCCGAGCTGACAAGGTGAAAATCTGTCGTTCTGCCCCTGAACAAGGCAGTTAACCCACCGTTCCTAGGCCGTCATTGAAAATAAGAACGTGTTCTTAACTGACTTGCCTAGTTAAATAAAAGGTATTAAAAATAAATCAAAATCGGCAAATCTGCACCCAAAAATACAGATTTCCGATTGTTATGAAAGCATTAAATCGGCCATTCTGATTAAATCGGTCGACCTCTACAGTGAATATACACAGGGTACAAACATTAGGAACACCTTGCTAATATTGAGTTGCACACCCTTTTGCCCTCAGACTGGCCTCAATTTGTTAGGGCATGGACTCTACAAGGTGTCGAAAGCATTCCATAGGGATGCTGGCCCATATTGAGTCCAATGCTTCCCACAGTTGTGTCAAGTTGGCTGGATGTCCTTTGGGTGGTGGACCATTCAATCAAATGCAGCAGATGTCACAAAGTGCTATATAGAAACCCATCCTAAAATCCCCAACAGCAAGCAATGCAGATGTAGAAGCACAGTGGCTAGGAAAAAAACTCCCTGGAAAGGCAGGAACCTAGGAAGAAACCTAGAGAGGAGCCAGGCTCTGACTGTGCAGGGTGGAGATTTATAACAGTACATGGCCATTAAGGACAGATTTTTCTAATAGATGACCAGCAAGGGCAAATAATAATCACAGTTGTTGTAGAGGATGCAACAGGTCAAACATCAGGAGTAAATGGCAGCATTCAGAAATGGCAGGTGTGGTAGAGTGTTGAAAACAGCATTCTGATACACACAGGAAACTGTTGAAATTGAAAAACGCAGCAGCGTTGCAGTTCTTGACACTCAAACCAGTGCGCCTGGCACATACTACCACACCTCGTTCAAAGGCACTTAAATCTCTTGTCTTACCCAATCACCCTCTGAATGGCGCACATACACAATACATGTCTCAATTGTCTAATTCTTCATTAACCTGTCTCCTCCCCTTCAATTACACTGATTGAAGTGGATTTAACAGGTGACAACAATAAGTGATCATAGGTTGACCAGGTGAAAGCTATGTCATGGAAAGAGCAGGTGTTCCTAATGTTTTCTACACTTCCTGTCCTCTTTGCCTGGAGGTGTCTTTAACCCAAATAAAGACCCAAATATACACCTGGGAAGCGCACGACCTAACCTCAGTCTACCTAAACACACACAACACTGACACTGCGACCAAAGCTACTTAGTCCTGAGCTATACTGGGCTCCATTCATAAAGTACCCAGGGGCATACTGGGACAGGCTTTCAGGAAGCTGCGCTTAACCAATGTTCTGTACCTTCTCAGTGTCACTGATCTGTATGTACGCAGCCAATGACAAGCAGCATATAGCCGAGGTCAGAGGTCACTATCTGGCATAATGGAAAGGTTGAAAGCACAGTATTTTCCAACCCCAGAAGTGATTTATCAACCCCACCCTTAACCCAAACCCTAAATAAAAACAAATTCTAATAAAAAAGATAAGCAGTTGACATACATGGGCCATTCTGGCTCGGACCCAGGTATTTGAGCACCAATTCTGACAATACTGCTTCTTTTGTCCATTCAATATGTGATTTACTGACAAGCAGTTTATGGGATGGAGTATGGGCTCAATAGGTAGATGTAGAAGTTCCCTAAACACAGATCTAAGATAAGCTCTATTAAAAGCTCCATGTAGTCTAACATTTTGACCACTATGTAGCTGGGCCTTTAGTGCCATATGGCTGCATATTGCATAGTTAGGTTGGAGACCTACTGAAGTCAGTGATTCTCTGATCCCAATCCCACACTAATATCAGGAAAAACACTCACCAACATCATGCATGCACCAACCACATACTAACCAATGCCATGCAATCAGCATGCAACCTCCACACAACCATCACAACTAAACTGACAAATGAAGTGACACTTTAAACCAGTGGTTCCAAAACATTATTTTTTGACTGGAACTCATGAAACTTACTCTTGAAAGTTGTAATAGTAGAACGCACAAGGTGCAATTTCT